>NC_141695.1:1024012752-1024207999 GCF_964263255.1 Lissotriton vulgaris | reverse complement strand
TGCACCCACCACACAGCTCCACCGACACAGCTCCACCGATGCACCCACCACACAGTTCCACTGATGCAACTACCACACAGCTCCACCGACACAGCTCCACCGATGTACCCACCACACAGCTCCACTGATGCACCCACCACACAGCTCCACCTATGCACCCACCATACAGCTCCACCAAGGCACCCCCCACACAGCTCCACCGATGCACCCACCACACAGCTCCACAGATGCACCCACCACACAGATCTACTGACACAGCTCCACCGATGCACCTACCACACAGCTCCACCGAGGCACGCACCAAACAGCTCAACAGATGCACCCACCACACAGCTCCACAGAGGCACCCACCACACACCTCCACAGATGCACTCACCACACAGCTCCACCGAAGCACCCACCACACAGCTCCACTGATGCACCCACCACACAACTCCACTGAGGCACCCACCACACAGCTCCACTGATGCACCCACTACACAGCTTCACCGATGCACCCACCACACAGCTCCAGCGATGCACCCACCACACAGCTCCACCGACACAGCTCCACCAATTCACCCACCACACAGCTCCACTGAGGCACCCACCAAACAGCTCAACAGATGCACCCACCACACAGCTCCACCGAGGCACCCACCAAACAGCTCCACCGATGCACCCACCACACAGCTCCATCGATGCACCAACCACACAGCTCCACCGATGCATCCACCACACAGCTCCACAGATGCCCCCACCACACAGATCCACCGATGCACCCACCACACAGCTCCACCGAGGCACCCACCACACAGCTCCACCGATGCACCCACCACCCAGCTCCACCGATGCACCCACCACGCAGCTCCACCGACACAGCTCCACCGATGCACCCACCACACACCTCCACTGATGCAACCACCACACAGCTCCACTGACACAGCTCCACCGATTCACCCACCACACAGCTCCACGGACACAGCTCCATCGATGCACCCACCACAGAGCTCCACCGATGCCCCCACCACACAGCTCCACCGATGCACCCACCACACAGCTCCAGCGAGACACCCACCAACACAGCTCCACTGAGGCACCTACCACACAGCTCCACCGATGCACCCACCACACAGCTCCACCTATGCACCCACCACACAGCTCCACCAAGGCACCCACCACACCGCTCAACAGATGCACCCACCACACAGCTCCACAGAGGCATCCACCACACAGCTCCACAGATGCACCCACCACACAGCTCCACCGAAGCACCCACCACACAGCTCCACTGATGCACCCACCACACAGCTCCACCAATGCACCCACCACACAGCTCCACGAGGCACCCACCACACAGCTCCACCGATGCACCTACCACACAGCTCCACCGATGCACCCATCACACAGCTCCAGCGACGCAGCCACCACACAGCTCTACCGACACAGCTCCACCAATGCACCCACCACACAGCTCCACCGATGCACCCACCAAACAGCTCCACCGATGCACCCACCACACAGCTCACAGCTCCACCAATGCACCCACCACACAGCTCCACCGATGCACCCACCACACAGCTCCACAGATGCACCCACCACACGGCTCCTCGGAGGCCCCCACCACACAGCTCCACCAATGCACCCACCACACAGCTCCACCGATGCACCCACCACACAGCTCCACCGAGGCACCCACCACACAGCTCCACCGAGGCACCCACCTCCCAGCTCCACAGATGCACCCACCACACAGCTCCACCAATGCACCCACCACACAGCTCCACTGATGCAACCACCACACAGCTCCACCGACACAGCTCCACTGATGCACCCACCACACAGCTCCACTGATGCAACCACCACACAGCTCCACCTACACAGCTCCACCAATGCACCCACCACAGAGCTCCACAGATGCCCCCACCAGACAGCTCCACCAAGGCACCTACCACACAGCTCCACCGATGCACCCACTACACAGCTCCACCTTTGCACCCACCACACAGCTCCACCTATGCACCCACCACACAGCTCCACTGAGGCACCCACCACACAGCTCCACCGATGCACCCACCACACAGTTCCACCGATGCACCCACCACACAGCTCCACTGATGCACCCACCTCACAGCTCCACCGAGGCACCCACCACACAGCTCCACAGATGCACGCACCACACAGCTCCACAGATGCACCCACCACCCAGCTCCACAGATGCACCCACCACACAGCTCCACAGATGCACCCACCACCCAGCTCCACTGATGCACCCACCACACAGCTCCACTGATGCACCCACCACCCACCTCCACCGATGCACCCACCACACAGCTCCACCGACACAGCTCCACTGATGCACCCACCAAACAGTTCCACTGATGCAACCACCACACAGCTCCACCGACACAGCTCCACCGATGCACCCACCACACAGCTCCACCTATGCACCCACCATACAGATCCACCGATGCACCCACCACACAGCTCCACCGATGCATCCACCACACAGCTCCACAGATGCCCCCACCACACAGATCCACCGATGCACCCACCACACAGCTCCACCGAGGCACCCACCACACAGCTCCACCGATGCACCAACCACACAGCTCCTCCGATGCATCCACCACACAGCTCCACAGATGCCCCCACCACACAGATCCACCGATGCACCCACCACACAGCTCCACCGAGGCACCCACCACACAGCTCCACCGATGCACCCACCACCCAGCTCCACCGATGCACCCACCACGCAGCTCCACCGACACAGCTCCACCGATGCACCCACCACACACCTCCACTGATGCAACCACCACACAGCTCCACTGACACAGCTCCACCGATTCACCCACCACACAGCTCCACGGACACAGCTCCACCGATGCACCCACCACAGAGCTCCACCGATGCCCCCACCACACAGCTCCACCGATGCACCCACCACACAGCTCCAGCGAGACACCCACCAACACAGCTCCACTGAGGCACCTACCACACAGCTCCACCGATGCACCCACCACACAGCTCCACCTATGCACCCACCACACAGCTCCACCAAGGCACCCACCACACCGCTCAACAGATGCACCCACCACACAGCTCCACAGAGGCATCCACCACACAGCTCCACAGATGCACCCACCACACAGCTCCACCGAAGCACCCACCACACAGCTCCACTGATGCACCCACCACACAGCTCCACCAATGCACCCACCACACAGCTCCACGAGGCACCCACCACACAGCTCCACCGATGCACCTACCACACAGCTCCACCGATGCACCCATCACACAGCTCCAGCGACGCAGCCACCACACAGCTCTACCGACACAGCTCCACCAATGCACCCACCACACAGCTCCACCGATGCACCCACCAAACAGCTCCACCGATGCACCCACCACACAGCTCACAGCTCCACCAATGCACCCACCACACAGCTCCACCGATGCACCCACCACACAGCTCCACAGATGCACCCACCACACGGCTCCTCGGAGGCCCCCACCACACAGCTCCACCAATGCACCCACCACACAGCTCCACCGATGCACCCACCACACAGCTCCACCGAGGCACCCACCACACAGCTCCACCGAGGCACCCACCTCCCAGCTCCACAGATGCACCCACCACACAGCTCCACCAATGCACCCACCACACAGCTCCACTGATGCAACCACCACACAGCTCCACCGACAGAGCTCCACTGATGCACCCACCACACAGCTCCACTGATGCAACCACCACACAGCTCCACCTACACAGCTCCACCAATGCACCCACCACAGAGCTCCACAGATGCCCCCACCAGACAGCTCCACCAAGGCACCTACCACACAGCTCCACCGATGCACCCACTACACAGCTCCACCTTTGCACCCACCACACAGCTCCACCTATGCACCCACCACACAGCTCCACTGAGGCACCCACCACACAGCTCCACCGATGCACCCACCACACAGTTCCACCGATGCACCCACCACACAGCTCCACTGATGCACCCACCTCACAGCTCCACCGAGGCACCCACCACACAGCTCCACAGATGCACGCACCACACAGCTCCACAGATGCACCCACCACCCAGCTCCACAGATGCACCCACCACACAGCTCCACAGATGCACCCACCACCCAGCTCCACTGATGCACCCACCACACAGCTCCACTGATGCACCCACCACCCACCTCCACCGATGCACCCACCACACAGCTCCACCGACACAGCTCCACTGATGCACCCACCAAACAGTTCCACTGATGCAACCACCACACAGCTCCACCGACACAGCTCCACCGATGCACCCACCACACAGCTCCACCTATGCACCCACCATACAGCTCCACCAAGGCACCCCCCACACAGCTCCACCGATGCACCCACCACACAGCTCCATAGATGCACCCACCACACAGATCCACCGACACAGCTCTACCGATGCACTTACCAAACAGCTCAACAGATGCACCCACCACACAGCTCCACAGAGGCACCCACCACACAGCTCCACAGATGCACTCACCACACAGCTCCACCGAAGCACCCACCACACAGCTCCACCAATGCACCCACCACACAGCTCCACTGAGGCACCCACCACACAGCTCCACTGATGCACCCACTACACAGCTTCACCGATGCAACCACCACACAGCTCCAGCGATGCACCCACCACACAGCTCCACCGACACAGCTCCACCAATTCACCCACCACACAGCTCCACCGAGGCACCCACCACACAGCTCCACCGATGCACCCACCACACAGCTCCACCGAGGCACCCACCAAACAGCTCCACTGATGCACCCACCACACAGCTCCATCGATGCACCCACCACACAGCTCCAGCGATGCACCCACCACACAGCTCCACAGATGCCCCCACCACACAGCTCCACCGATGCACCCACCACACAGCTCCACCGAGGCACCCACCACACAGCTCCACCGAGGCACCCACCACCCAGCTCCACTGATGCATCCACCACGCAGCTCCACTGACACAGCTCCACCGATGCACCCACCACACAGCTCCACTGATGCAACCACCAAACAGCTCAACAGATGCACCCACCACACAGCTCCACAGAGGCACCCACCACACAGCTCCACCGATGCACCCACCACACAGCTCCACCGACACAGCTCCACCGATGCACCCACCACACAGTTCCACTGATGCAACCACCACACAGCTCTACCGATGCACCCACCACACAGCTCCACCGACACAGCTCCACTGACGCACCCACCACACAGCTCCACTGATGCAACTACCACACAGCTCCACCGACACAGCTCCACCGATGCACCCACCACACAGCTCCACTGATGCACCCACCACACAGCTCCACCTATGCACCCACCATACAGCTCCACCAAGGCACCCCCCACACAGCTCCACCGATGCACCCACCACACAGCTCCACAGATGCACCCACCACACAGATCCACCGACACAGCTCCACCGATGCACCTACCACACAGCTCCACCGAGGCACCCACCAAACAGCTCAACAGATGCACCCACCACACAGCTCCACAGAGGCACCCACCACACAGCTCCACAGATGCACTCACCACACAGCTCCACCGAAGCACCCACCACACAGCTCCACCGATGCACCCACCACACAGCTCCACTGAGGCACCCACCACACAGCTCCACTGATGCACCCACTACACAGCTTCACCGATGCACCCACCACACCACACAGCTCCAGCGATGCACCCACCACACAGCTCCACCGACACAGCTCCACCAATTCACCCACCACAGAGCTCCACCGAGGCACCCACCAAACAGCTCAACAGATGCACCCACCACACAGCTCCACCGAGGCACCCACCAAACAGCTCCATCGATGCACCCACCACACAGCTCCATCGATGCACCAACCACACAGCTCCACCGATGCATCCACCACACAGCTCCACAGATGCCCCCACCACACAGCTCCACCGATGCACCCACCACACAGCTCCACCGAGGCACCCACCACACAGCTCCACCGATGCACCCACCACCCAGCTCCACCGATGCACCCACCACGCAGCTCCACCGACACAGCTCCACCGATGCACCCACCACACACCTCCACTGATGCAACCACCACACAGCTCCACCGACACAGCTCCACCGATTCACCCACCACACAGCTCCACGGACACAGCTCCACCGATGCACCCACCACAGAGCTCCACCGATGCCCCCACCACACAGCTCCACTGATGCACCCACCACACAGCTCCAGCAAGACACCCACCAACACAGCTCCACTGAGGCACCTACCACACAGCTCCACAGATGCACCCACCACACAGCTCCACCTATGCACCCACCACACAGCTCCACCGAGGCACCCACCACACAGCTCAACAGATGCACCCACCACACAGCTCCACAGAGGCACCCACCACACAGCTCCACAGATGCACCCACCACACAGCTCCACCGAAGCACCCACCACACAGCTCCACTGATGCACCCACCACACAGCTCCACCGATGCACCCACCACACAGCTCCACGAGGCACCCACCACACAGCTCCACCGATGCACCTACCACACAGCTCCACCGATGCACCCATTACACAGCTCCAGCAACGCAGCCACCACACAGCTCCACCGACACAGCTCCACCAATGCACCCACCACACAGCTCCACCGATGCACCCACCAAACAGCTCCACCGATGCACCCACCACACAGCTCCACCGATGCACCCACCACACAGCTCCACCGAGGCACCCACCACACAGCTCCACAGATGCACCCACTACACAGCTCCTCAGATGCACCCACCACACACCTCCACAGATGCACCCACCACACAGCTCCACAGATGCACCCACCATACAACTCCACCTATGCACCCACCACACAGCTCCACAGATGCACCCACCACACAGCTCCACAGATGCACCCACCACCCAGCTCCACCGATGAACCCACCACACAGCTCCACTGATGCACCCATCACCCAGTCCCACCGATGCACCCACCACACAGCTCCACCGACACAGCTCCACCGATGCACCCACCACACAGCTCCACTGATGCAACCACCACACAGCTCCACCGACACAGCTCCACCGATGCACCCACCACACAGCTCCACTGATGCAACCACCACACAGCTCCACTGACACAGCTCCACCGAGGCACCTACCACACAGCTCCACCGATGCACCCACCACACAGCTCCACAGAGGCACCCACCACACAGCTCCACAGATGCACCCACCACACAGCTCCACCGAAGCACCCACCACACAGCTCTACCGATGCACCCACCACGCAGCTCCACCAAGGCACCCACCACACAGCTCCACCGATGCACCCACCACCCAGCTCCACCGATGCACCCACCACGCAGCTCCACCGACACAGCTCCACCGATGCACCCACCACACACCTCCACTGATGCAACCACCACACAGCTCCACCGACACAGCTCCACCGATTCACCCACCACACAGCTCCACGGACACAGCTCCACCGATGCACCCACCACAGAGCTCCACCGATGCCCCCACCACACAGCTCCACCGATGCACCCACCACACAGCTCCACAGAGGCACCCACCACACAGCTCCACAGATGCACCCACCACACAGCTCCACAGATGCCCCCACCACACAGATCCACCGATGCACCCACCACACAGCTCCACCGAGGCACCCACCACACAGCTCCACCGATGCACCCACCACCCAGCTCCACCGATGCACCCACCACGCAGCTCCACCGACACAGCTCCACCGATGCACCCACCACACACCTCCACTGATGCAACCACCACACAGCTCCACCGACACAGCTCCACCGATTCACCCACCACACAGCTCCACGGACACAGCTCCACCGATGCACCCACCACAGAGCTCCACCGATGCCCCCACCACACAGCTCCACCGATGCACCCACCACACAGCTCCAGCGAGACACCCACCAACACAGCTCCACTGAGGCACCTACCACACAGCTCCACCGATGCACCCACCACACAGCTCCACCTATGCACCCACCACACAGCTCCACCAAGGCACCCACCACACCGCTCAACAGATGCACCCACCACACAGCTCCACAGAGGCATCCACCACACAGCTCCACAGATGCACCCACCACACAGCTCCACCGAAGCACCCACCACACAGCTCCACTGATGCACCCACCACACAGCTCCACCAATGCACCCACCACACAGCTCCACGAGGCACCCACCACACAGCTCCACCGATGCACCTACCACACAGCTCCACCGATGCACCCATCACACAGCTCCAGCGACGCAGCCACCACACAGCTCTACCGACACAGCTCCACCAATGCACCCACCACACAGCTCCACCGATGCACCCACCAAACAGCTCCACCGATGCACCCACCACACAGCTCACAGCTCCACCAATGCACCCACCACACAGCTCCACTGATGCACCCACCACACAGCTCCACAGATGCACGCACCACACGGCTCCTCGGAGGCCCCCACCACACAGCTCCACCAATGCACCCACCACACAGCTCCACCGATGCACCCACCACACAGCTCCACCGAGGCACCCACCACACAGCTCCACCGAGGCACCCACCTCCCAGCTCCACAGATGCACCCACCACACAGCTCCACCAATGCACCCACCACACAGCTCCACTGATGCAACCACCACACAGCTCCACCGTGTTGGACAGGCCACATGACGGGCCGCTCTCCCCCGGCTCGACCAAGCCCGAGCCAGTCATACAAGCACCACACACCACCATTGCACGTCCTACGTCCCCTCAGGGACACCTGCCCTCGAGCATGATAACCTCGTGGGTCTGATCCACGGCCGACCCACGCGCCCAGCCCGGGCCGCCATCTTGGACACTTCGCCACGAGGCCGCCTGGCCCCCGATCGACCTCAACCCTGGGCCTAGCCCGGCCTCAGACATTCCGGCACCACCCTCCACCCAGGAGGCGAGCGAGCTACTTGGCCAGTCAATGGGAGAAAGAGGTGTCGATGGTTCTCCCCCGGCCAGTGCCGCTCGCCCATCGCCTCCCCGGGCGCTGGCTCCACCCCCCTGCTGGGTGTCTGGACTCCCTCATCCCGGACCTCCCGACCTCCAAGTGCGAGGGTCCGGACATCAAAGCACGCCAGCCCTATAACTGGGGCAGCTCCAGAACAGGAAGGCAGTTGTATCTTGGAGTCGAGAGACGAAAGAAGAACTCATCCTGGACGGACTACTGGCGCTGCCGTAGCTCTGTCCTGTGCACCATCATCCTGCCTGTTGGCGCTGCCACAGCCGTCGTAACCTTCATCCTTCACCGTCGTCCGGATCTGCTGGCGAGGCCGCGGACCGTTGTAACTGTCATCTGCATCGGGACCTGCTTGGCTTCTCCACGGCCCGTCGACCATCCTTCATCCATATCGGGACCTGCTTGGCTTCTCCACGGCCCGCCGACCACCCTTCATCCATCTCGGGACCTGCTTGGCTCCTCCACGGCCCGATCAGCAACCACGCCGAGCTCGAGGATTGAGAGCTATTGAACTCATTGATAACTAAGACTGTCCCGCTACCCTTTTCCTCAACCAGAGATCAGAACCGAGGGGACCCCTGAGTCCAGACCTCCTTGTATTATATCAACGTAACCTAAGAAGTGCATATAAAGTCTCGTTAACCTTCAATCTTGTGTGGTGTCCGTCTGTGGGGGGGAAGTTACTTATCTGTACAGTCGTTGGAGACGGCTCTCACTGGAGACCTCTCCCCGTAATCTCGGCCGACCCTCCCGGTCCGTCTAACATTGGTGGCCAGCGGCGCGATCCGAATCACCGCATAACGTACAGAGAGTAGCTCACCCCACAACGAACAACAATGTCGACTAAAGAGAGCGGATCAACTGAGAAGTTCCAAATGGAAAAGCTAGAGGAATACAGCCATCGTGAACTAAAGCAGTTCTGCATCGAACTAGGTATCGCTACCACCGGACTAAGTACCAAGGACGATTTTAAGCATGCCCTAGAATCTTGGGCAGAGACCGGGGATGTCGAAGCCCCGGAGCAAAGCACCGCGAAAAAGACCAACACGGCCCCTGAAGAGCAAAGAACGGGTCTCTCGCAAGACGAGATCCAAGAAAGAGAAAAAGCCCGACTACACGAACTTGAAATGGCCCGACTCAAGATGGACATAGAACTCAAATTGGCCGAGCAAAAAATAAACTTAGAGCACCTTCGCCTCCGAGAAGAAAGAGAGGAGAAACAGAGGCAAAGGGAGCTCGAGGAAAAAAGACTAACGTACGAGCACGAGCGGAACCTAGCCGAGATCAACCTGCGCAAACAGAATAAAGAATTAGGGGTGCCCGACAGACCGTCCACCCCCGGGACCACGGACAAAAAAGTGCACATCCCCAAGGATGTGGTCCGAGAATATTTTCGAGAAGACGACATCCAGCAATGGTTTAAGGCATATGAAATCGCGATGACTGCGCACCGGATCGATAGAGCCGACTGGGGAGCCGGCCTATGGGGCAAATTCCTCAATGAGGGCCGCGATACTCTGTTACAGCTCCCAGACCACCAGATGACCTCCTACGACCATATGAAAGCGGCCCTCCTCACTCGCTATGGCCTCACGCCCGAGATGTACCGTCAGAGGTTCCGAGACTGCACACGCATTCCAGGTACAACTTGGGTGGACTATGTAACGTACTTCAGCCGAGCCTTCGAAGGCTGGATCAGAGGGAACAACGTCACGACCTACGAGCAGTTGTTCAATCTGATGGTATGGGAGCATCTGTCCAACAACTGCTTCATTGAACTACGCCAACACCTCCTCGACAGCAAGTTAACCGATCCCCGGCAGCTCGCAGCCGAAGCTGACCGGTGGGAGATCACCCGAGTGGGCCGGAATGGGTCCTACGAGCAGAACAGGAACAACAATGGTCACCACCGATCCAGAGGAGGAGGAGGGGGCCAAGGACGAGGAAGAGACAACACTCCGGCCGCCCCCACTACCAGCACCACCCCCCCGGCCAACCGGGGCAGCACCCCGGCGCGACCGGGATACAGAGCCAATGTTACATGTCACCGATGCCAACGAGTAGGCCACTATGCAAATGACCCAAGCTGCCCGCAGTATCCGAGCCCAAGACCCCGCCAGGTGGCCGCCGCGGCACTAGGGGAAGAACAGATCTCCGAGGAACCAGAAACAGACGAGCAAGAGTATCAAGGGTGGGAGCCAGCCGCCATGACTCTCGCGTGCTTAGGGGGAAGAGACATGGTCCCGCGGGTCCCCCTACCCGCTAACACCCAGAAGTACAGCCAATGGGTGAGCATCAATGGACAACGGGCCGAAGCCCTTCGAGACACCGGGGCCAGTGTGACAGCCGTCCGCTGTCATCTGGTGACCCCAGAACAATATCTACCGAACATTCTCTGCCCTGTACGATCAGCCGACAACTCGGAGAGTCTGTGTCGGATGGCCTGCGTCCCCTTTGAGTGGGGAGGGGTCTCCGGCATGTTGAAAGTAACGGTCCGAGACGACGCCCCCGTGGACTGCCTCCTCGGAAATGACCTGGAAAGCTCCCCGTGGGCAGCCGTGGAGCGAAAAGAACACTTGGGGATGTTGGGCGTCCCAGACTGGGCGTGCGTCACCACCCGGTCTATGGCCGCCCGTGCCAACCATCACCCGGAAGAACCAGAATGGCCGGCGCCTCCGCCTCCGGTCGCCCCCGCCGAGACCCCCGACCAGGGCATCCCCCTCGAACCTGCTCAACCTTCCGACCTTGCTAATCTCGACCAGTGGGCTCAAGAAGGGGGGCCCACACAAGAACAATTTCGTCAGGAGCAGAAGACCTGTCCCTCCCTTGAGGGACTCCGACAACAAGCGCTCGCCCAAAGCGCAGGGGATACCTCCGGAACTCATTGGGTCTACTGGGACAATGACCTACTGTACAGCGAGCAACGAATCGCCGAGCTGGGGGCCAACCGAGTACTAGTGGTGCCACTCCGCTTTAGAGACTTCCTGCTAAATCTGGCCCACGATGTCCCCCTGGCAGGGCACCTGGGACAAGATAAAACCTACAGCCGCCTAGTGACCCACTTCTTCTGGCCGAAAATGAGAAACGATGTGCACCAGCATTGCCGATCTTGCCCCACGTGCCAAGCCAGTGGGAAGAGCGGCCGCAAATTAAAGGCCCCCCTGCAACCCTTTCCCGTAGTCACGACCCCATTTGAGAGGGTCGGAATAGACATTGTGGGACCCCTAGACCCACGTACAAGACAAGGCCATCGCTTCATCCTAGTACTAGTGGACCACGCCACCCGCTACCCTGAGGCTATTCCTCTCCGGACCGTCACAGCCCCAGTGGTCGGCAGGGCCCTGATGGGGATCTTCTCCCGTGTGGGGTTCCCCCGAGAAGTCGTCAGTGACAGAGGCACGAACTTTATTTCCAAATACATGAAGTCCCTCTGGCAACAGTGTGGGGTCACCTACCGCTTCACGACCCCCTATCACCCCCAAGGAAACGGACTTGTTGAGCGGTTCAATCGCACTCTAAAAGGGATGATCGGGGGATTGGAAGAACCCCTCCGTCGCCAGTGGGACGTGCTGCTGCCGTGCCTCCTCTTCGCCTACCGGGAGGTCCCACAGAAGTCCCTAGGCTTCAGCCCATTCGAGCTGCTCTATGGGCACCCAGTACGGGGGCCACTCAGCCTGATCAAAGAAGGCTGGGAGTTGCCTCCGGCCAAGAGTCCTCCAGATGTCTTCCGGTACCTCCTCACCCTCCGCAACCAGTCCCAGCGGTTCAGAGACCTAGCGAAAGCCAACCTAGAGGCCAGTCAAGAGGACATGAAGAGATGGTATGACCAGAACGCCTCATCTATTGAATTCGAGCCGGGGCAACAGGTCTGGGTAATGTCCCCCACAGAACCGTGCGCTCTCCAAGACAAATGGACGGGACCCTTCAAAGTAATCGAGCGCAAGGGACCCGCCACCTATCTGATCGATATGGAGTCCGCCCGGAATCCGCTCCGAGTCCTCCACACCAACAGACTGAAACCCCACTTTGCACGAACAGAACTCAGCCTCTTGATGGCCACAGACAACGGGGTTGAGGACGACTCCGAGCCTCTCCCTGACCTCTTGCGGACCCAGGAGCAAGACGGCTCCGTGGAGGGGGTCCGACTCTCGGAGACCCTCTCCCAGGAACAACGCCAAGAGTGCCAAGCCCTCCTATCACGGTTTGCCAGCCTGTTCTCCCTCACCCCAGGTGTCACTTCCTGGTGTGTGCACGATGTGGACACCGGAGACAGCCCTCCTATCCGCCACCGGGCCTACCGCGTACCTGATCGGGTACGGGCCTGCATCCAGGCGGAAGTAACTAAGATGCTCACGCTCGGGGTCATCGAGCCCTCCGACAGTCCATGGGCCAGCCCGGTCGTACTGGTCCCCAAAGCAGCCGCCCCCGGAACCACACCCGAACTCCGGTTCTGTGTCGACTACCGGGGCCTGAATGAAGTCACCAGAACGGACGCACACCCCATCCCCCGGGCAGATGAACTGGTCGACCGAATGGGCGCTGCCCGCTACCTCAGCATCTTCGATCTAACGGCAGGATATTGGCAGATCGGCCTCACACCCCGAGCACAAGAACGTTCTGCCTTCTCCACCCCCGATGGCCACTATCACTTCACGGTCATGCCCTTCGGCATGAAAAATGCCCCAGCGACGTTCCAACGGCTCGTCAATCAGGTCCTGGCGGGGCTCGAAGAGTTCAGCGCCGCCTACCTGGACGACATCGCTGTGTACAGCCACCACTGGACCGAGCACCTCCACCACCTCCAAGCAGTGTTGCAAGCCCTTCAGCGAGCTGGCCTCACGATCAAGGCCAGCAAATGTCAAATTGGACAAGGGTCAGTGACCTACCTCGGACACCAAGTGGGAAGCGGTCTAGTGGCCCCTCTTCAACTGAAAATTGCCGCCATCCAGAACTGGCAACCCCCTAACACTCAAACTGAGGTGCGAGCCTTCCTGGGCCTCACGGGCTACTACCGAAGGTTCGTGAAAGACTATGGTACCATCGTGGGGCCTCTCACCGAACTCACGTCGAAAAATCAGCCCAAGAAGGTGAACTGGACCCCAGAGTGTCAAGCGGCCTTCGAACAGCTAAAGGCCGCCATGTGTTCCGCTCCTGTACTCCAGGCCCCAGACTACAGCCGGGAGTTCGTCGTCCAGACGGATGCCTCCGACCAGGGCATTGGGGCGGTCCTGTCCCAGGTGAACACCGAAGGCCTTGATCAACCGGTGGCCTTCATCAGCCGGAGACTCCTACCACGGGAGCAACGCTGGAGCACCATAGAGAGGGAAGCCTTCGCTGTGGTATGGGCCCTCAAGAAGCTCCGACCCTACCTTTTTGGCACCCACTTCCGGGTGCAGACTGACCACCGACCCCTGCAGTGGTTGATGCATATGCGGGGGGAAAACCCAAAACTGCTACGCTGGTCCATCTCCTTGCAAGGTATGGACTTTACCGTTGAACACCGGCCTGGGTCTGACCACGCCAACGCGGATGGCCTGTCCCGGTTTTTCCGCCTCGACGAAGAGAGTCCCCAAGAGGATGGGTAACTCTCCCCGCCTTCAGCTGGGGGGGACGCATGTTGGACAGGCCACATGACGGGCCGCTCTCCCCCGGCTCGACCAAGCCCGAGCCAGTCATACAAGCACCACACACCACCATTGCACGTCCTACGTCCCCTCAGGGACACCTGCCCTCGAGCATGATAACCTCGTGGGTCTGATCCACGGCCGACCCACGCGCCCAGCCCGGGCCGCCATCTTGGACACTTCGCCACGAGGCCGCCTGGCCCCCGATCGACCTCAACCCTGGGCCTAGCCCGGCCTCAGACATTCCGGCACCACCCTCCACCCAGGAGGCGAGCGAGCTACTTGGCCAGTCAATGGGAGAAAGAGGTGTCGATGGTTCTCCCCCGGCCAGTGCCGCTCGCCCATCGCCTCCCCGGGCGCTGGCTCCACCCCCCTGCTGGGTGTCTGGACTCCCTCATCCCGGACCTCCCGACCTCCAAGTGCGAGGGTCCGGACATCAAAGCACGCCAGCCCTATAACTGGGGCAGCTCCAGAACAGGAAGGCAGTTGTATCTTGGAGTCGAGAGACGAAAGAAGAACTCATCCTGGACGGACTACTGGCGCTGCCGTAGCTCTGTCCTGTGCACCATCATCCTGCCTGTTGGCGCTGCCACAGCCGTCGTAACCTTCATCCTTCACCGTCGTCCGGATCTGCTGGCGAGGCCGCGGACCGTTGTAACTGTCATCTGCATCGGGACCTGCTTGGCTTCTCCACGGCCCGTCGACCATCCTTCATCCATATCGGGACCTGCTTGGCTTCTCCACGGCCCGCCGACCACCCTTCATCCATCTCGGGACCTGCTTGGCTCCTCCACGGCCCGATCAGCAACCACGCCGAGCTCGAGGATTGAGAGCTATTGAACTCATTGATAACTAAGACTGTCCCGCTACCCTTTTCCTCAACCAGAGATCAGAACCGAGGGGACCCCTGAGTCCAGACCTCCTTGTATTATATCAACGTAACCTAAGAAGTGCATATAAAGTCTCGTTAACCTTCAATCTTGTGTGGTGTCCGTCTGTGGGGGGGAAGTTACTTATCTGTACAGTCGTTGGAGACGGCTCTCACTGGAGACCTCTCCCCGTAATCTCGGCCGACCCTCCCGGTCCGTCTAACACACCGACACAGCTCCACTGATGCACCCACCACACAGCTCCACTGATGCAACCACCACACAGCTCCACCTACACAGCTCCACCAATGCACCCACCACAGAGCTCCACAGATGCCCCCACCAGACAGCTCCACCAAGGCACCTACCACACAGCTCCACCGATGCACCCACTACACAGCTCCACCTTTGCACTGACCACACAGCTCCACCTATGCACCCACCACACAGCTCCACTGAGGCACCCACCACACAGTTCCACCGATGCACCCACCACACAGCTCCACTGATGCACCCACCTCACAGCTCCACCGAGGCACCCACCACACAGCTCCACAGATGCACGCACCACACAGCTCCACAGATGCACCCACCACCCAGCTCCACAGATGCACCCACCACACAGCTCTACAGATGCACCCACCACCCAGCTCCACTGATGCACCCACCACACAGCTCCACTGATGCACCCACCACCCACCTCCACCGATGCACCCACCACACAGCTCCACCGACACAGCTCCACTGATGCACCCACCAAACAGTTCCACTGATGCAACCACCACACAGCTCCACCGACACAGCTCCACCGATGCACCCACCACACAGCTCCACCTATGCACCCACCATACAGCTCCACCAAGGCACCCCCCACACAGCTCCACCGATGCACCCACCACACAGCTCCATAGATGCACCCACCACACAGATCCACCGACACAGCTCTACCGATGCACTTACCAAACAGCTCAACAGATGCACCCACCACACAGCTCCACAGAGGCACCCACCACACAGCTCCACCGATGCACTCACCACACAGCTCCACCGAAGCACCCACCACACAGCTCCACCAATGCACCCACCACACAGCTCCACTGAGGCACCCACCACACAGCTCCACTGATGCACCCACTACACAGCTTCACCGATGCAACCACCACACAGCTCCAGCGATGCACCCACCACACAGCTCCACCGACACAGCTCCACCAATTCACCCACCACACAGCTCCACCGAGGCACCCACCACACAGCTCCACCGATGCACCCACCACACAGCTCCACCGAGGCACCCACCAAACAGCTCCACTGATGCACCCACCACACAGCTCCATTGATGCACCCACCACACAGCTCCAGCGATGCACCCACCACACAGCTCCACAGATGCCCCCACCACACAGCTCCACCGATGCACCCACCACACAGCTCCACCGAGGCACCCACCACACAGCTCCACCGAGGCACCCACCACCCAGCTCCACCGATGCATCCACCACGCAGCTCCACCGACACAGCTCCACCGATGCACCCACCACACAGCTCCACTGATGCAACCACCAAACAGCTCAACAGATGCACCCACCACACAGCTCCACAGAGGCACCCACAACACAGCTCCACTGATGCACTCACCACACAGCTCCACCGATGCACCCACCACACAGCTCCACCGACACAGCTCCACCGATGCACCCACCACACAGTTCCACTGATGCAACCACCACACAGCTCTACCGATGCACCCACCACACAGCTCCACCAACACAGCTCCACCGACGCACCCACCACACAGCTCCACTGATGCAACTACCACACAGCTCCACCGACACAGCTCCACCGATGCACCCACCACACAGCTCCACTGATGCACCCACCACACAGCTCCACCTATGCACCCACCATACAGCTCCACCAAGGCACCCCCCACACAGCTCCACCGATGCACCCACCACACAGCTCCACAGATGCACCCACCACACAGATCCACCGACACAGCTCCACCGATGCACCTACCACACAGCTCCACCGAGGCACCCACCAAACAGCTCAACAGATGCACCCACCACACAGCTCCACAGAGGCACCCACCACACAGCTCCACAGATGCACTCACCACACAGCTCCACCGAAGCACCCACCACACAGCTCCACCGATGCACCCACCACACAGCTCCACTGAGGCACCCACCACACAGCTCCACTGATGCACCCACTACACAGCTTCACCGATGCACCCACCACACCACACAGCTCCAGCGATGCACCCACCACACAGCTCCACCGACACAGCTCCACCAATTCACCCACCACAGAGCTCCACCGAGGCACCCACCAAACAGCTCAACAGATGCACCCACCACACAGCTCCACCGAGGCACCCACCAAACAGCTCCATCGATGCACCCACCACACAGCTCCATCGATGCACCAACCACACAGCTCCACCGATGCATCCACCACACAGCTCCACAGATGCCCCCACCACACAGCTCCACCGATGCACCCACCACACAGCTCCACCGAGGCACCCACCACACAGCTCCACCGATGCACCCACCACCCAGCTCCACCGATGCACCCACCACGCAGCTCCACCGACACAGCTCCACCGATGCACCCACCACACACCTCCACTGATGCAACCACCACACAGCTCCACCGACACAGCTCCACCGATTCACCCACCACACAGCTCCACGGACACAGCTCCACCGATGCACCCACCACAGAGCTCCACCGATGCCCCCACCACACAGCTCCACTGATGCACCCACCACACAGCTCCAGCAAGACACCCACCAACACAGCTCCACTGAGGCACCTACCACACAGCTCCACCGATGCACCCACCACACAGCTCCACCTATGCACCCACCACACAGCTCCACCGAGGCACCCACCACACAGCTCAACAGATGCACCCACCACACAGCTCCACAGAGGTACCCACCACACAGCTCCACAGATGCACCCACCACACAGCTCCACCGAAGCACCCACCACACAGCTCCACTGATGCACCCACCACACAGCTCCACCGATGCACCCACCACACAGCTCCACGAGGCACCCACCACACAGCTCCACCGATGCACCTACCACACAGCTCCACCGATGCACCCATTACACAGCTCCAGCAACGCAGCCACCACACAGCTCCACCGACACAGCTCCACCAATGCACCCACCACACAGCTCCACCGATGCACCCACCAAACAGCTCCACCGATGCACCCACCACACAGCTCCACTGATGCACCCACCACACAGCTCCACCGAGGCACCCACCACACAGCTCCACAGATGCACCCACTACACAGCTCCTCAGATGCACCCACCACACACCTCCACAGATGCACCCACCACACAGCTCCACAGATGCACCCACCATACAACTCCACCTATGCACCCACCACACAGCTCCACAGATGCACCCACCACACAGCTCCACAGATGCACCCACCACCCAGCTCCACCGATGAACCCACCACACAGCTCCACTGATGCACCCATCACCCAGTCCCACCGATGCACCCACCACACAGCTCCACCGACACAGCTCCACCGATGCACCCACCACACAGCTCCACTGATGCAACCACCACACAGCTCCACCGACACAGCTCCACCGATGCACCCACCACACAGCTCCACCGAGGCACCCACCACACAGCTCCACCGATGCACCCACCACCCAGCTCCACCGATGCACCCACCACGCAGCTCCACCGACACAGCTCCACCGATGCACCCACCACAGAGCTCCACCGATGCCCCCACCACACAGCTCCACTGATGCACCCACCACACAGCTCCAGCAAGACACCCACCAACACAGCTCCACTGAGGCACCTACCACACAGCTCCACCGATGCACCCACCACACAGCTCCACCTATGCACCCACCACACAGCTCCACCGAGGCACCCACCACACAGCTCAACAGATGCACCCACCACACAGCTCCACAGAGGCACCCACCACACAGCTCCACAGATGCACCCACCACACAGCTCCACCGAAGCACCCACCACACAGCTCCACTGATGCACCCACCACACAGCTCCACCGATGCACCCACCACACAGCTCCACGAGGCACCCACCACACAGCTCCACCGATGCACCTACCACACAGCTCCACCGATGCACCCATCACACAGCTCCAGCAACGCAGCCACCACACAGCTCCACCGACACAGCTCCACCAATGCACCCACCACACAGCTCCACCGATGCACCCACCAAACAGCTCCACCGATGCACCCACCACACAGCTCCACCGATGCACCCACCACACAGCTCCACCGAGGCACCCACCACACAGCTCCACAGATGCACCCACTACACAGCTCCTCAGATGCACCCACCACACACCTCCACAGATGCACCCACCACACAGCTCCACAGATGCACCCACCATACAACTCCACCTATGCACCCACCACACAGCTCCACAGATGCACCCACCACACAGCTCCACAGATGCACCCACCACCCAGCTCCACCGATGAACCCACCACACAGCTCCACTGATGCACCCATCACCCAGTCCCACCGATGCACCCACCACACAGCTCCACCGACACAGCTCCACCGATGCACCCACCACACAGCTCCACTGATGCAACCACCACACAGCTCCACCGACACAGCTCCACCGATGCACCCACCACACAGCTCCACTGATGCAACCACCACACAGCTCCACTGACACAGCTCCACCGAGGCACCTACCACACAGCTCCACCGATGCACCCACCACACAGCTCCACAGAGGCACCCACCACACAGCTCCACAGATACACCCACCACACAGCTCCACCGAAGCACCCACCACACAGCTCTACCGATGCACCCACCACGCAGCTCCACCGAGGCACCCACCACACAGCTCCACCGATGCACCCACCACACAGCTTCACCGATGCACCCACCACTCAGCTCCAGCAATGCAGCCACCGCACAGCTCCACCGACACAGCTCCACCATTGCACCCAACACACAGCTTCACCAAGGCACCCACCACACAGCTCTACCGATGCACCCACCACACAGCTCCACTGAGGCACCCACCATACAGCTCCACCGATGCACCCAACACACAGCTCCACCGAGGCACCCACCACACAGCTCCACCGATGCACCCACCACCCAGCTCCACCGATGCACCCACCACGCAGCTCCACCGACACAGCTCCACCGATGCACCCACCACACACCTCCACTGATGCAACCACCACACAGCTCCACCGACACAGCTCCACCGATTCACCCACCACACAGCTCCACGGACACAGCTCCACCGATGCACCCACCACAGAGCTCCACCGATGCCCCCACCACACAGCTCCACCGATGCACCCACCACACAGCTCCAGCGAGACACCCACCAACACAGCTCCACTGAGGCACCTACCACACAGCTCCACCGATGCACCCACCACACAGCTCCACCTATGCACCCACCACACAGCTCCACCAAGGCACCCACCACACCGCTCAACAGATGCACCCACCACACAGCTCCACAGAGGCATCCACCACACAGCTCCACAGATGCACCCACCACACAGCTCCACCGAAGCACCCACCACACAGCTCCACTGATGCACCCACCACACAGCTCCACCAATGCACCCACCACACAGCTCCACGAGGCACCCACCACACAGCTCCACCGATGCACCTACCACACAGCTCCACCGATGCACCCATCACACAGCTCCAGCGACGCAGCCACCACACAGCTCTACCGACACAGCTCCACCAATGCACCCACCACACAGCTCCACCGATGCACCCACCAAA
The DNA here is from genome assembly GCF_964263255.1 of Lissotriton vulgaris. NCBI lineage: Eukaryota > Metazoa > Chordata > Amphibia > Caudata > Salamandridae > Lissotriton > Lissotriton vulgaris. The sequence continues at coordinate 1,024,186,664 of NC_141695.1, read as the reverse complement.
CAGCTCCACCGATGCACCCACTACACAGCTCACAGCTCCACCAATGCACCCACCACACAGCTCCACTGATGCACCCACCACACAGCTCCACAGATGCACCCACCACACGGCTCCTCGGAGGCCCCCACCACACAGCTCCACCAATGCACCCACCACACAGCTCCACCGATGCACCCACCACACAGCTCCACCGAGGCACCCACCACACAGCTCCACCGAGGCACCCACCTCCCAGCTCCACAGATGCACCCACCACACAGCTCCACCAATGCACCCACCACACAGCTCCACTGATGCAACCACCACACAGCTCCACCGACACAGCTCCACTGATGCACCCACCACACAGCTCCACTGATGCAACCACCACACAGCTCCACCTACACAGCTCCACCAATGCACCCACCACAGAGCTCCACAGATGCCCCCACCAGACAGCTCCACCAAGGCACCTACCACACAGTGTTAGACGGACCGGGAGGGTCGGCCGAGGTTACGGGGAGAGGTCTCCAGGGAGAGCCGTCTCCAACGACTGTACAGATAAGCAACTTCCCCCCCACAGACGGACACCACACAAGGTTGAAGGTTAACGAGACTTTATATGCAATTCTTAGGTTACGATGATGGATACAAGGAGGTCTGGACTCAGGGGTCCCCTCGGTTCTAGTCTCTGGTTTAGGAAAGGGGTAGCGGGACAGTCTTTGTTACCAACGAGTGGAAAATAGCTCTCAATCCTCGAGCTCGGCGTTCTAGATGATCGGGCCGCGGCGGAGCCAGGCAGGTCCCGAGATGGACGAAGGAAAACGACGGTCCGCGGCGGAGCCTGCAGGTCCCGGTGAAGATGGCGGTTACAACGGTCCGCGGCCACGCCAGCAGGTCCCGACGACGATGAAGGTGATGAAGATTACGACGGCTGTGGCAGCGCCAACAGGCAGGACGATGGTGCACAAGACAGAGCTACGGCAGCGCCAGTAGTCCGTCCAGGATGAGTTCCTCTTTACGTCTCTCGACTCCAAGATACAACTGCCTTCCTGCTCTGGAGCTGCCCCAGTTATAGGGCTGGCGTGCTTTGATGTCCGGACCCTCGCACTTGGAGGTCGGGAGGTCCGGGATGAGGGAGTCCAGACACCCAGCAGGGGGGTGGAGCCAGCGCCCGGGGAGGCGATGGGCGAGCGGCACTTGGTGGGGGAGAGCCATCGGCACCTCTTTCTCCCATTGACTTGCCAAGTAGCCCGCTCACCTCCTGGGTGGAGGGTGGTGCCGGAATGTCTGAGGCCGGCCCAGGCCCAGGGTTGAGGTCGATCGGGGGCCAGGCGGCCTCGTGGTGGAGTGTCCAAGATGGCGCCCCAGGCTGGGCGCGTGGGCCGGCAGTGGATCGGACCCACGAGGTCGACATGCTCGAGGGCAGGGGTCCCTGAGGGGACGGAGGACGTGCAATGGTGGTGTGTGGTACTTGCGGGACTGGACTCAGGCCTGGTTGGGCCGGGGGAGAGCGGCCCTTCATGTGGCCTGTCCAACATGCGTCCCCCCCAGCTGAAGGCGGGGAGAGTTACCCATCCTCTTGGGGACTCTCCTCGTCGAGGCGGAAAAACCGGGACAGGCCATCCGCGTTGGCGTGATCTGGCCCAGGCCGGTGTTCGACTGTGAAGTCCATACCTTGCAAGGAGATGGACCAGCGTAGCAACTTTGGGTTCTCCCCCCGCATATGCATCAGCCACTGCAGGGGTCGGTGGTCGGTCTGCACCCGAAAGTGGGTGCCAAAAAGGTAGGGCCGGAGCTTCTTGAGGGCCCATACCACAGCGAAGGCTTCCCTCTCTATGGTGCTCCAGCGTTGCTCCCGTGGTAGGAGTCTCCGGCTGATGAAGGCCACCGGTTGATCAAGGCCTTCGGTATTCACTTGAGACAGGACTGCCCCAATGCCCTGGTCGGAGGCGTCCGTCTGGACGACGAACTCCCGGCTGTAGTCTGGGGCCTGGAGCACAGGGGCGGAACACATGGCGGCCTTCAATTGTTCAAATGCAGTTTGACACTCTGGGGTCCAGGTGACTTTCTTGGGCTGGTTCTTTGACGTGAGTTCTGTGAGGGGCCCTACTATGGTACCATAGTCTTTCACGAACCTTCGGTAATAGCCCGTGAGGCCCAGGAAGGCTCGTACCTCGGTTTGGGTGATGGGGGGCTGCCAAGCCTGGATGGCGGCAATTTTCAGCTGTAGAGGGGCCACTAGGCCGCTTCCCACCTGGTGTCCGAGGTAGGTTACAGACCCTTGCCCAATTTGACACTTGCTGGCCTTGATCGTGAGGCCAGCTCGCTGAAGGGCTTGCAGCACTGCTCGGAGGTGGTGGAGGTGCTCGGTCCAATGGTGGCTGTATACAGCGATGTCGTCTAGGTAGGCGGCGCTGAATCCTTCGAGCCCCGCCAGGACCTGATTGACGAGCCGTTGGAATGTTGCTGGGGCATTCTTCATGCCGAAGGGCATGACCGTGAAATGGTAATGGCCATCGGGGGTGGAGAAGGCAGAACGTTCTTGCGCCCGGGGTGTGAGGCCGATCTGCCAATAGCCTGCTGTCAGGTCGAAGATGCTGAGGTAGCGGGCAGCTCCCATTCGGTCGACTAGTTCATCTGCCCGGGGGATGGGATGCGCGTCTGTTCTGGTGACCGCATTCAAGCCCCGGTAGTCGACGCAGAACCGGAGTTCTGGTGTGGTGCCGGGGGCAGCTGCTTTGGGGACCAGTACGACAGGGCTGGCCCAGGGACTGTCTGAGGGCTCGATGACCCCGAGCGTGAGCATCTTGGCTATTTCTTCCTGGATGCAGGCCCGTACCCGGTCTGGCACGCGGTAGGCCCGGTGGCGGATAGGGGGGCTGTCCCCGGTGTCCACATCGTGCACACACCAGGAAGTGACACCTGGGGTGAGGGAGAACAGGCTGGCGAACTGTGATAGGAGGGCTTGACACTCTTGGCGTTGTTCTCTGGTGAGGGCCTCTGAGAGCCGGACCCCATCCACGGAGCCGTCTTGCTCTTGAGTCCGTAGGAGGTCAGGGAGAGGCTCGGAGTCTTCTTCAACCCCAGTGTCTGTGGCCATCAGGAGGCTGAGCTCTGTTCGCACAAAGTGGGGCTTTAGTCTGTTAGCGTGGAGGACCCGGAGAGGGTTCCGGGAGGATTCCATGTCGATGAGATAGGTGGCAGGACCCTTGCGCTCTATTACTTTGAAGGGCCCCGCCCATTTGTCTTGTAGGGCGCATGGCTCAGTGGGGGACATCACCCATACCTGTTGGCCAGGTTCGAATTCAATGGATGAGGCATTCTGGTCATACCATTTTTTCATGTCCTCTTGACTGGCCTCTAGGTTGGCCTTCGCTAGTTCTCTGAACCGCCGGGTCTGGTTGCGGAGGGTGAGGAGGTACCGGAAGACATCTGGAGGGTTCTTTAACGGAGGCATCTCCCAGCCTTCTTTGACGAGACTGAGCGGCCCTCGCACTGGGTGTCCATATAGCAGTTCAAACGGGCTGAAGCCCAGGGATTTCTGGGGGACCTCTCGATACGCGAAGAGGAGGCACGGCAGCAGCACATCCCACTGGCGACGGAGGGGCTCTTCCAACCCCCCGATCATTCCCTTTAGCGTGCGGTTGAACCGCTCAACGAGTCCGTTCCCTTGAGGGTGATAGGGGGTTGTGAATCGGTAGGTAACCCCGCACTGTTGCCAGAGGGACTTCATGTATTTGGAAATAAAGTTCGTGCCTCTGTCGCTGACGACTTCTCGGGGGAAGCCCACACGGGAGAAGATCCCCATCAGGGCCCGGCCGACTACCGGGGCTGTCACAGTTCGCAGAGGAACAGCCTCAGGGTAGCGGGTGGCGTGGTCCACTAGCACCAAGATGAATCGATGGCCTTGTTTTGTGCGTGGGTCCAAGGGCCCCACAATGTCTATTCCGACTCTCTCAAACGGGGTAGTGACCACGGGAAAAGGTTGCAGGGGGGCCTTTAGTTTGCGGCCGCTCTTTCCACTGGCTTGGCACGTGGGGCAAGATCGGCAATGCTGGTGCACATCGTTCCTCAGTTTGGGCCAGAAGAAGTGGGTCACTAGGCGACTGTAGGTTTTATCTTGTCCCAGATGTCCTGCCAGGGGGACATCGTGGGCCAGGTTTAACAGGAAGTCTCTGAAACGGAGGGGTACCACTAGTACTCGGTTGCTCCCCAGCTCGGCGATTCTTTGCTCGCTGTACAGCAGATCATTGTCCCAGTAGACCCAATGAGTTCCGGAGGTATCCCCTGCGCTTTGGGCGAGCGCTTGCTGGCGGAGTCCCTCGAGGGAGGGACAGGTCTTCTGTTCTTGGCGAAATTGTTCTTGCGTGGGCCCCCCTTCTTGAGGCCACTGGTCGAGGTTAGCGAGGTCGGTAGGTTGAGCTGGTTCGGAGGGAATGTTACGGTCGGTGTTTTCGGCTGGGGCGACCGGAGGCGGTGGCGCCGGCCATTCGGGTTCTTCTGGCCGGTGGTTGGCACGGGCGGCCCTGGAACGGGTGGTGACGCACGCCCAGTCCGGGACGCCCAACATCCCCAGGTGTTCCTTTCGCTCCACGGCGGCCCACGGAGAGCTTTCCAGGTCATTGCCCAGGAGGCAGTCTACGGGGGCATCGTCTCGGACCGTTACTTTCAACATGCCGGAGACCCCCCCCCATTCGAAGGGGACGCAGGCCATCCGACACAGGCTTTCCGAGTTATCGGCTGATCGTACAGGGCAGAGAATGTTCGGTAGATACTGTTCTGGGGCCACCAGGTGACAGCGGACGGCTGTTACACTGGCCCCGGTGTCACGAAGGGCTTCGGCCTGGCGTCCATTGATGCTCACCCATTGGCTGTACTTCTGGGTGTTAGCGGGTAGGGGGACCCGCGGGACCATGTCTTTCCCCCCTAAGCAGGCTAGAGTCATGGCGGCTGGCTCCCACTCTTGATGCTCTTGTTCGTATTCTTCCTGTTCCTCGGAGATCTGTTCTTCCCCTAGGGCTGCAGCGGCCACTTGGCGGGGTCTTGGGCTCTGGTACTGCGGGCAGTTTGGGTCGTTCGCATAGTGGCCGACTCGTTGACATCGGTGACACGTGACATTGGCTCTGTACCCCGGTCGCGCTGGGGTGCTGCCCCGGTTGGCCGGGGGGGTGGTGTTGGTAGCGGGGGCGACCGGGGCGTTGTCTCTTCCTCGCCCTTGGCCCCCTCCTCCTCCTCTGGGTCGGTGCTGACCATTGTTGTTCCGGTTCTGTTCGTAGGACCCATTCCGGCCCACTCTGGTGATCTCCCACCGGTCAGCTTCGGCTGCGAGCTGCCGGGGATCCGTTAACTTGCTGTCGAGGAGGTGCTGGCGGAGTTCAATGAAGCAATTGTTCGACAGATGCTCCCATACCATCAGATTAAATAGTTGCTCGTAGGTCGTGACGTTGCTTCCTCGGATCCAGCCCTCGAAGGCTCGGCTAAAGTATGTTACATAGTCCACCCAAGTTGTACCCGGGATGCGGGTGCAGTCTCGGAACCTCTGACGGTACATCTCGGGTGTGAGACCATAGCGGGTGAGGAGTGCCGCTTTCATATGGTCGTAGGAGGTCATCTGGTGGTCCGGGAGCTGTAGCAGGGTGTCGCGGCCCTCATTGAGGAATCTTCCCCAGAGACCGGCTCCCCAGTCGCTTCTATCGATCCGGTGTGCAGTCATAGCGATTTCATAGGCTTTAAACCATTGCTGGATGTCGTCCTCTCTGAAATATTCTCGGACAACATCCTTGGGGATGTGTACCTTTTTGTCTGTGGCCCCGGAGGTGGGGGGTCGCTCGGGCACCCCTGCTTCTTTATTCTGCTTGCGTAGGTTGATCTCGGCTAGGTTCCGTTCGTGTTCGTACGCTAGTTTCTTTTCCTCGAGCTCCCTTTGTCTCTGTTTCTCCTCTCTTTCTTCTCGGAGACGCAGGTGCTCTAAGTTGATTTTTTGTTCGGCCAACTTAAGTTCAACGTCCATTTTGAGTCGGGCCATTTCTAGTTCGTGTAGTCGGGTCCTTTCTCTTTCCTGGATCTCGTCTTGCGAGAGACCCGTTCTTTGCCCTTCAGGGGCCGTGGTCGTTTTTTCTACGGTGCTTTGATCAGGGGTTCCGGCAGCCCCGGTCTCTGCCCAAGATTCTAGGGCATGCTTAAAATCGTCCTTGGTACTCAGTCCGGTGGTAGCGATACCCAGTTCGATGCAGAATTGTTTTAGTTCACGATGGTTGTACTCCTCCAATTTCTCCATTTGGAATTTCTCGGTTGATCCGCTCTCTTTCGTGGTCATTGTGACTTCGTCGTGGGGTGAGCTACTCTCTGTACGTTTATGCGGTGATTCGGATCGCGCCGCTGGCCACCAATGTTAGACGGACCGGGAGGGTCGGCCGAGGTTACGGGGAGAGGTCTCCAGGGAGAGCCGTCTCCAACGACTGTACAGATAAGCAACTTCCCCCCCACAGACGGACACCACACAAGGTTGAAGGTTAACGAGACTTTATATGCAATTCTTAGGTTACGATGATGGATACAAGGAGGTCTGGACTCAGGGGTCCCCTCGGTTCTAGTCTCTGGTTTAGGAAAGGGGTAGCGGGACAGTCTTTGTTACCAACGAGTGGAAAATAGCTCTCAATCCTCGAGCTCGGCGTTCTAGATGATCGGGCCGCGGCGGAGCCAGGCAGGTCCCGAGATGGACGAAGGAAAACGACGGTCCGCGGCGGAGCCTGCAGGTCCCGGTGAAGATGGCGGTTACAACGGTCCGCGGCCACGCCAGCAGGTCCCGACGACGATGAAGGTGATGAAGATTACGACGGCTGTGGCAGCGCCAACAGGCAGGACGATGGTGCACAAGACAGAGCTACGGCAGCGCCAGTAGTCCGTCCAGGATGAGTTCCTCTTTACGTCTCTCGACTCCAAGATACAACTGCCTTCATGCTCTGGAGCTGCCCCAGTTATAGGGCTGGCGTGCTTTGATGTCCGGACCCTCGCACTTGGAGGTCGGGAGGTCCGGGATGAGGGAGTCCAGACACCCAGCAGGGGGGTGGAGCCAGCGCCCGGGGAGGCGATGGGCGAGCGGCACTTGGTGGGGGAGAGCCATCGGCACCTCTTTCTCCCATTGACTTGCCAAGTAGCCCGCTCACCTCCTGGGTGGAGGGTGGTGCCGGAATGTCTGAGGCCGGCCCAGGCCCAGGGTTGAGGTCGATCGGGGGCCAGGCGGCCTCGTGGTGGAGTGTCCAAGATGGCGCCCCAGGCTGGGCGCGTGGGCCGGCAGTGGATCGGACCCACGAGGTCGACATGCTCGAGGGCAGGGGTCCCTGAGGGGACGGAGGACGTGCAATGGTGGTGTGTGGTACTTGCGGGACTGGACTCAGGCCTGGTTGGGCCGGGGGAGAGCGGCCCTTCATGTGGCCTGTCCAACACACAGCTCCACCGATGCACCCACTACACAGCTCCACCTTTGCACTGACCACACAGCTCCACCTATGCACCCACCACACAGCTCCACTGAGGCACCCACCACACAGTTCCACCGATGCACCCACCACACAGCTCCACTGATGCACCCACCTCACAGCTCCACCGAGGCACCCACCACACAGCTCCACAGATGCACGCACCACACAGCTCCACAGATGCACCCACCACCCAGCTCCACAGATGCACCCACCACACAGCTCTACAGATGCACCCACCACCCAGCTCCACTGATGCACCCACCACACAGCTCCACTGATGCACCCACCACCCACCTCCACCGATGCACCCACCACACAGCTCCACCGACACAGCTCCACTGATGCACCCACCAAACAGTTCCACTGATGCAACCACCACACAGCTCCACCGACACAGCTCCACCGATGCACCCACCACACAGCTCCACCTATGCACCCACCATACAGCTCCACCAAGGCACCCCCCACACAGCTCCACCGATGCACCCACCACACAGCTCCATAGATGCACCCACCACACAGATCTGGAGTTCTGGACTTTTTTGGTTCCGTCCAGAGGTGTCAGGGTACAACACCCAAAGACCCCGGAGTCCCACCTGCCTTGGTGCACAAATGAACAGAAACACGGGCTTCTCGATGGTGGCGTCAAAGACCAAAGGTTTATTACTGCAGGGACACAGAAGTCACAGAATCTACACACGGGCAGAATCTAGGAGACTGTTCGATTTGTACAAAGTGGGTTGCTCCTTATATACTAAAAATTGTGCTCTAGGCAAATATTTCACATGTCGGTACATTCCCAAACCTTTGTGTCTCTAAACAATAAATATTTGGCGTTACACAGGAACTGTCGATAATATCTGATACCAAACATCACGAAGAGGGGTTCCCACCAGTCCATCACAATCCCTTGTCAATATTGCATTCAAGACCCGGACCGCCTCATCGTAAAGTTCGTTACCTCCCCCTAATAAAGGCCCAGAAGGAAAGGAGCAGAGCCAGGTGCAGAAGATAGAAAAGCGGGATAAGAGATGTTTGTGGGTTGTAAATGGGCAAGGCTACCGGCTTCGGCCGCCTAATCATGATCAGGTACAATGGACAGGAAAACCAGTTCAGGTGGGCTGGCCTCGGGCAGAGGAGGCAGCCTTTGTCGAGTCATGCAGCTTCAGCGTGATCTGGTTTAAGGTGCACGTGTCACATAAGAGGTGAATCTCCGGCTAAGGCTACGTGTCTTTAATCAAAGTGAAGTGAATGAAATGATCAGAGGCTATTGCATATGTGAGGGCAAGGAAACACAAAATGGCGGCCACGATCTAAGATGGATGCCGTGTGTATATCAGAAATGTGTCAGTGGAAGGAGTGCTCTTGCTCGTAGCGTAGCGAAAACACTAGGATATACTAAATGGATCATTTGCGGTTCACTGATACCATTTTTATGTATTTCCGACAAACTTAAAAACACGGGTTCAAGTCGTCACGGAACCGTCACGGAACCTCAGACCCTCCTTTTGCCCTTACATAGGCAATTACTCAGTCTATGTCAGAATCTAGTTCTATGCTCATCAGGTCAGTGACATGCTGTTGTATCATCATCCTTTCTCGTGTCTTTTCTCCAAACGCAGGTGGTTTTCTGAGACAAGTTGCAGCACAAAGACTACACAGAGCAGGACCACACTGGATAATCAGACAACATGAGAATAGGAATACTAGGATGACACCAATGACCATTAGAACCTTCCATCCCCACGCTGAGATCAGAGTCCAAACCCACTCCATAAAGGACCAGTTTCCCTTGTCTACATGTATGGAGTCCGAAATCTTGTGCAACTTAGAGATCGCCTCGTAAACTGTTGGAGCATTATTAGGAATAAAGACACAGCAGCTCGATTGGATCATTCTGCATACCCCACCTCGATCTGCAAGTATAACATCTAGAACCATACGGTTCTGCAATGTCATGAGCCTATCCGCCTGAAGCTCAGCTGTCAGATTGCTAAGGGCACCAGCAGTTTCGGTAATAGTAGATTCAACTACCCGTGTTAGCTGACGTATGTTTCTACTATTGGCCATAGGCCCCCAGAATGGAAGGAAGCCTTTGAAGAAGTCTCCAGCTTCCTGACCAGCGGTATCTTCCTTACTGAAAACACCTCTAGCTACTCTTATTCTGTGGTAATCCGGTGAAGCAGTGTATGTCGGAGGCAACAATCGAGCAATATAACATGAACCTGAAAAGTCAGCAGGCAACCATGTATAAGCTCTGTCTCGACAAATGAAATAGGTACCCCTAGCAGTAAGAAAGGCAGGGGAAGAGTTAGCTGGAAACACATAAGTCTCTACGCACTCACTCCTCCCTAGCTGAGCTCTCGGATTTCTCCCATTACCTTGCAAACAGACCTGACCTCGGTGAGGTACGACCCAGATTGGAGTTGAGCTTTTACGCTTGCTTTCTCCTAAACTAAGGCGATACTCTGAAGTATTCCAACTTAAATATACTCGCAATTCATCTCTAGGGTATGATGGAGTATTATTGACGTCTTTGATCATGTCAATAATTCCCTGGACTAAAGCTTTGTTAGCAGAGTTATATTTAGTGGAACGTGGTGGACGTGGAGGATAAGTTTCAAGGGCATAAGCAAAGATGGTTTGGAAGGCCTGAAATGATCCATTATAGCTGTAAGGCAAAACCAAATAGGGAATACCTTTATCCATAGTGTGAGGTATCAAGCCACACACCCAGCAGTTTGTCGTGTTAACTACCAGTTGGTGTTGGTGCAAGAGCTGTACAAAAGTATTATTAATGAATTCTGAGCGTCGAGCTTGCTCATGTTCCGGAAACGAGTGAAAAGAGTGTATAGAAGAAACAGTAGAAATAGCAGGATCAAGGGGAGGTACTGTAGATACTGGCACAAAAATCAAATTTATGCTAAAGACAATTCCACCCACCAGTGTTGCTAAAACAATCAAAAATGTAATGGCACATTGCATCAAGAAACATTTGCTGTGAAGAATTCTATTAAGTCTGTTTCTGCGAACGTAAATCACATTCTTTCGTTGCAGCGCAGGAAGCTCCATCTTCTACAATCCGCTCGCGACCACTGATGATGTGTACGTAGATGAAAATGCCTCTATCAGCCCTGGGAGTTCCCAGAACCAACAGAAAGATCGACCTTGTGTCAGACCCCTGCAAATTCAAACTAGGCACACAGCCACGACCCTACGGCTACCCAGACGGCAAGGCAATTTTAAAAACAATAACAATAACAAACTTCCTGGCTGAAGGCAAAAGTTCAAAATATATATATATATATCAAAATCACAGTATGCAGTTGCCTGCTTTATTAGTCCTTTTTATGGCTTCTAAGGTTGTATCTTTTCTTCGCTGGTACTGTTTGATCGGAAAATAGTGTATCACTAGCAGCTGTTGCAGAGTTTACGTTCGCAGATGGCAAAGTTTCTTCTGATGCTGGAGATAAATTTTCAATGTTCAAAGCAGTCTTTTCAAGAGGAGAGTCACGTTTCAAAGTGTCAGAAATCAAATCGGCATCGCTGAAAGGGACAAATTTTGGAGTTATTTCAGATTCGGAGGCACCAATTCCCTTCTTCACCCAGTCGTCGTAGGGCAGCGGCAGTGGAACACGCTTTACGTGAGAAGCGTGGATCCAGTTCTTCCGGCCAGCAACACGTACAGCTGTCCTCGTTGCCAGTAGGATTTGGAAGGGGCCGATGTAGCGAGGCTGAAGATTCTTTGTCCTCGCGAAGTTCCGGACCACTATGAAGTCACCCGGTTTCAGTTGATGCCCTGGACTCTCCGGAGGTTTTAGCAAAGCATCAAAAACCTGTTGATGAATAAGACTTAATTTAGCAGTCAAGTCGTAAAGATAGTCTATCAACATAGGATATTCAATGGAGCAAAATTGTTTAGGCCTTGGCACACCCCAGACATTTGCCGGGCGGCCAAATATAATCTCATATGGAGAAAGCCCTATTCTAGAATGCACTGTTGCTCTCGTTGATAACAAGGCCAAAGGAAGTGCGTCTGGCCAAGCCAAACCTGTGGATGCTTGAATTTTGGCTATTTTAAGCTTGAGGGTGCCATTGTAACCCTCGACTAAACCAGCAGACTGGGGATGGTTCGCACTATGAAATTTTTGTTTCAATCCTAGACCAGCACACACACTCTGCATAACTTTCCCTATAAACTCACTTCCGTTATCTGACCATACAATCCGTGGCATTCCATACCTAGGAAAAAATTCTTTGAGAAGAATTTTGGCAGTTGATAAAGCAGTGTTGTCCTTTAGTGGGTATGCTTCTATCCACCTGGAAAAAGCACAAACTACCACCAGGACGTATTTTAAATTGTTGCAGCGTTCCATGTGAATGAAGTCTAACTGTATTACTTCAAAGGGACAGGAAGGAGGAGCAAAATGACCAGCTGGAGTTGGAGTTCCCTTGCCAGGATTATGCATCAAGCACACCATACAATTTTTCACCACTCTCTCTGCACACTTACTGATTCCCTCATTCTTCCAAACCGGAGCTAACATCTTACATATCCCTTTAGAACTTATGTGCGCCACTCCATGCGCCATCGTCACTACTGCAAGCACATACGCATCAGGCAACATCCAACGCTGCTGTTCTGTCAAATCGATCCAACATCCATTCGAGTCCAATTTGCCCGTACTTTCTCTCCATACGCGTTTCTCTTCCTCAGTCGCTTCTTTCTGAATCTCTTTCACACTTTCCATAGTGTCCTCACACATTCCAGACTCAGCAATCCATCTTGCAGACGTAGCAACGTACATTCTACTCATCATGTCTCTAGCTGTCTGTTTAGCGGTTTCATCAGCAAAGGCATTTCCCCGACCAACATCATCCGTGATTGCTTTATGAGCACTGCACTTCACAATCGCAACTTCAGTCGGCAAGGTTAGAGATTCTAACAAGTCGTTAACTAGCTGACCATGTTGAATCTTAGTCCCATGGGACGTAATGAAACCTCTTTCTCTCCACAACCGGCCAAAACTATGGGCCACGCCAAATGCGTACTGACTATCTGTAAACACATTCACTCTCTTTCCCTCAGCTAAAACACACGCTCTCGTAAGAGCTATTAACTCTGCAGCTTGGGCAGAATTCTGACTCACTCTTGCAGTCTCCACAATCGTCTTCAAAGTCGTTACCGCGTAGGCAGCAGTCACATCACCATTCTCCAATTTAAAACATGACCCGTCCACATACAGCGTACCATCTGGGTCGGATAGAGGAGTATCTCTCAAGTCGATACGACCTTTTGTCTCTTCCTCCGTTTTGAAATAACAGTCATGTGGCTCAGAATCACTCGACTCTTGATCAGTCGGCAACAATGTTGCTGGGTTCAATACATTGCATCTTTTGATCTGAATATGACTCGCTAATAACGTCAGCTCGTAACCAGATAATCTCGCACTAGTAAGGTGTTGTGTCTTCGTTCGGTTCATGAGTGTGTCCACTGCATGAGGAACCATGACCACTAGCATATTGTTCATCACCAAACCAGCAGATTGTCGAATGGAAGCTGCAGCTGCCGCTGTAGCCCTCAAACAACTAGGCAATGCTCTAGCTACCGGATCTAATGTTGATGAGAAATACGCACAAGGGCGTTGTTTATCACCAAACTTCTGTGTCAAGACACTCAACGCGCAACCTTCTCTTTCGTGAACGTAGAGCGTGAATGGCTTACTGTAATCAGGTGTGCCCAATACAGGAGCTGAACACAAAGCTTTTCGTAATTCAGCAAAACTCTCTTGACATTCATCAGACCATGGCACCGGACTCGGAACATTTTTCCCAGTCAAAGCTACCAACGGTTTTGCTAAAAGTGAAAAATTTGGGATCCATTGCCTACAGTAAGAGGTAATACCTAGAAAGGCACGTACTTCCCTCTGTGTGCGTGGAACACTCATCTGCGTAATTGCTTTTATTCTTTCTGGGGTCAACTTCCTTCCCTCCTTTGATAAGAGGTGACCTAAGTAGGTTACTTCTTGGCAGCAATATTGCATTTTGGAAGGTGACACCTTGTGATTCAAATTAGACAAATGATGCAATAGTGAAATTGTAGCTGCCTTGCAAGTTTCCTTGTCATCGGCAGCCACCAAAAGATCATCTACGTATTGTACTAGGGCAGAACCTGGAGGAAGGACAAAAGAATCTAGCTGACTTTTTAAAGCTTGACTGTAAATGGATGGACTTTCACAATAGCCTTGTGGAGCGCGTTTAAATCTGAAACTGCGACCTCCTAAACAGAAGCCAAAAATATCTCTGCTTTCCTCGGCTATCGGAATGCTGAAAAAGGCATTCTTCAAGTCGATGACTGAGAACCATGTAGCTGTAGCAGGAATCAATGTTAACAAAGCAGTAATGTCTGGCACTACAGGAAACTGCGGAATTACAATCTTATTAACTTCTCTAAGGTCTATGACAAACCTATAAACTGGAGGCTTTGTAGGATCTGTTCGTTTCAAAATCGGCAATACAGGACTATTACAAACATTTCCTCGCGTTTCTTCAACCACACCTTTCTTAATCAAATCTTGCACAATCAATAAGAGTGCACGTTCACCTTCATTCGATATTTTATACTGGGGAATTCTTGGAAATTTTACATTCGCTTTCAAAGTTACTACATACGGTGGAATCTCTAGTAGACCTACATCATTGGGACCAGTCGCCCAAAGAGAATCAGGGAGTGAACGTAGCCCCGGCGGGAGTTTGTCCATTGACAAGTACATCGGAGAGGTGAGTCTTTTACCCAAAGTAAGCTGTACTCCTTCCGGAGAACAGTACAATGTCGCATATAGTCGTTTTAACAAATCTAAACCAAGCAGATTTTCATTACAACCTGTCGTCAAAATTAAGGGTGCTTTCAATTGACACGGTCCAACAGAAATAGACAAAGGACCAGATATCGGGTTGTACACAGGGGCGCCTGAAAAACCTACGGAAACATTTGTTGAGCCAGACAAAGGTGCGCCAGGGAGTTTCGCATGCATGATAGAACTTTTCGCGGCACCAGTATCCAACAGAAACGGTTCGACTACACCTGATGTTGCTACTGCGACATAAGGCCCACTCTGATCCACTGGAACTGATACTACTCCCTCTCTCTGTCTATGGCTGTCCTAGTACCCATTTTGTTGAAATCCCTCTTCAACCTCACAATAATCCTCAACAAGATATTGCTGAGATCTATTCTGTTGAGCTGACTGTACATTTTGTTGATCAAAGTGGTTAGAAGGACGATCATTAGTTTGTGGAGGCATAGCACCTCGTCCCCGACCTCTAGAATTCTGTGCAAAACCACCACGACCTCTCTGAGCTGCTGCCGCATTATTTTGCGCTAAGATCGGACAATCATTTTTATAGTGACCCTCTTTCTTACAGTACGCACACTGATTCCACTGGTATTGAGGCCTGGTCGAATTATAATCTGTCTTTTGATACGAATTCTGTTGCATATTAGTCTGATTCGTGCGAGGCGGATACGCCTGCTGTAAAAGAACTTTAGTCTTTAAATCTTTCGTTTTCTTCTCTGATTTCTCCTTTTCTTCTTTATCCCTATTTTCATAGTACTGTGCAGTCGCAAGTATTTGCGCTGTCGTAGATACAGCCCACGCACTTTCTGAGTCTTTCAATTTATTGCATAATTCAGGTAACAAATTATGCACAAATTTATCGACAAACAATCTCTGTCCTCCTTCAGTGCTCATGTCCTGACCACTATGGTCTACAAAAGTCTCTTCGAACCTCGTGAAGAAGTCGGAGACACTTTCGTCTTTCTTCTGCTTGCATGCGGATAATTTATCCCAATTAACACGCAATGCTGGCATCAGAGTCTTCATTAAATCTATTATTCTGCCTGGCAGATTAGCAATTAGGGGTTCGGGTTTCGCACCACCTATTTGTTGATTATCTGCTGCAGTGATAGCTGCCCAATCACCACCTAAAGCAGCCTGATGATCCTCTCTACGAATTTTAGCCCACACTGGTTGTGGAACTACATTACCAAACAACATATCAATGTCGGCTAAGTTCATTATACAAGCCTCAACTGTCTGTGTTAATTCCTTGTAATATCCGGCTGGATTCTTACGTGGATCTGGCAAGGCCTGTTTCACTGCTAACACTTCTGCTCGCTTCCACGGAATATGTATCCATACTCTTTGGAACTGTGCTGGAGCAGCTGCAATACCCGCATTATCATCACGTTGTACTGCTTCGCGCCAAATTGGAGGAACTTCCCTCATAGGATATTGGCGACTTAGCTTCATTCTACCTTTCTCTAAATCTCTCGGTGAACGAAGAGATGGATCAATCCTAAAACTCAAAATGAGTTCCATCGCTTGATTTATATTCTCACCCACTATCATTCCAGCAGCAAACTCTTTTTGAATCTTAATTAAATCTTCCAAATCTGATTCGACATCGTCTTCTTCTATTTCCTCACGCAACAACGAGCACATCTCGTCGAAGACGTATCGCTGTGTTGGCTCTCCCCATTGCATAAATGTCTCTAACACATCTTTCGTACTATATCTTCTAACTTTTGTAATCCATCTGAGAGCCGTGGAGTCTAAAACTCCCCGTTCCTCAGTATTTGGAAGCTGACTCCGTCTCTGAACAGAGTCAGGAGTAGGAGTCTTAATCAAGGTTTTATATATAGGAGACAGCATATTAGTAACAGAATCAGTAATTCTTCGACGAACAGAAAGTGGAGTTAGTACACTCGCAGACATAGAGAATGCAGTAGAGGTAGGAATAGATGACGAAACAGTAGGAGTATCGAGGAAAATAGTTTGAGGACCAATAGGTACAGTGGTAGGTATAGGAGCGGGCAGTGCAGGAAGAGGAGGAGCTGTAGGAACATTTACATTCACCACAGGAGGTATAGGAACGTGATTCTGAGGAACAAGAACACCAGGTTGTCCAGCAACCGGCAATTGAACATCCGGTATAAGTGGAGCCGCAGCACCTTGTGCATACGGTGGAGGCGACCGTAACAGATAAGATAGCAGAGGATCGTTTTCGGAATCCTCCAGTATCTTAGCCATTTTCGATGGCAAGGCAGGATAGCACTTGTCAATCGCTAAGTTACGCTCTCTAATGGCTACATCTATGGCTTTCTCACACTCGTTAGCCTGCAACTGCTTAGTCGCTTGCTCTAGAGTTAACTCTTCTTGTTCTTTTTGCTCTTTTTTCAACCTTTTCATTTCTCTCTGTTTGGATTCTTTCCGCCAATAACGAAAAGAGTCAAACATTGCCGGCCGGGCTTTCTTCCTAAACAATTTCTCTTCTAAATTGTCGAGAATCTCTTGTTCAAAACTACCATGCAGTGGCCAACTAAGGACACCATCCTTCTTACAATAACGGACCCATATCTCATTATAAGTTATAGGACCCACACCATATTTACAATATAGGTCATATAGGGGAGTCCCAATCGGAGGAACCAGACAAGAGTCCTCTAATTGTGAGTCACTGTTGCAACTAAAACAAGACAACATTTTCCGACTTACCATTCTCAGTCCGGAACACAAAACAAACAAACACGGAACAAATTGTGCACTTGAACCAAGAACTTAGGCCTACAAAAAAAACGAACTGATGTATCGATACCCAAAACTGAACCAAATAGATTATCGTAACCAGAACAACTAGTGATAATCTTACAAAACCAAACCAAACCAAGAACCGATCAAGGATTTTTAACAATCCTCACAAAAGTAACCAGCTAGCTATCACTAAATACTTAACTGAGGCACTGAAGACGTCACCAAGGAGAAACCCGTCACGTTTCGCCGTACTAAGGACTGCACCACTTCGGGTCCAAGACAGGGCGACGGTCAAGGCAACGGCCCACTGCAGCCGTCCTGAACGGGAACCCTCGTGGAAGAGAACTTCAGGGCCACTTTTGCGATATGCCGGGATCGATGAAGTGGGGCGCCTCCCTCAGGAATCTTCACACGAAGCTTCTCGAACTCTTCAGGCTTTTGGACCGGTACCGAATGACGTCGCCCCACGTTGGGCGCCAATTGGAGTTCTGGACTTTTTTGGTTCCGTCCAGAGGTGTCAGGGTACAACACCCAAAGACCCCGGAGTCCCACCTGCCTTGGTGCACAAATGAACAGAAACACGGGCTTCTCGATGGTGGCGTCAAAGACCAAAGGTTTATTACTGCAGGGACACAGAAGTCACAGAATCTACACACGGGCAGAATCTAGGAGACTGTTCGATTTGTACAAAGTGGGTTGCTCCTTATATACTAAAAATTGTGCTCTAGGCAAATATTTCACATGTCGGTACATTCCCAAACCTTTGTGTCTCTAAACAATAAATATTTGGCGTTACACAGGAACTGTCGATAATATCTGATACCAAACATCACGAAGAGGGGTTCCCACCAGTCCATCACAATCCCTTGTCAATATTGCATTCAAGACCCGGACCGCCTCATCGTAAAGTTCGTTACCTCCCCCTAATAAAGGCCCAGAAGGAAAGGAGCAGAGCCAGGTGCAGAAGATAGAAAAGCGGGATAAGAGATGTTTGTGGGTTGTAAATGGGCAAGGCTACCGGCTTCGGCCGCCTAATCATGATCAGGTACAATGGACAGGAAAACCAGTTCAGGTGGGCTGGCCTCGGGCAGAGGAGGCAGCCTTTGTCGAGTCATGCAGCTTCAGCGTGATCTGGTTTAAGGTGCACGTGTCACATAAGAGGTGAATCTCCGGCTAAGGCTACGTGTCTTTAATCAAAGTGAAGTGAATGAAATGATCAGAGGCTATTGCATATGTGAGGGCAAGGAAACACAAAATGGCGGCCACGATCTAAGATGGATGCCGTGTGTATATCAGAAATGTGTCAGTGGAAGGAGTGCTCTTGCTCGTAGCGTAGCGAAAACACTAGGATATACTAAATGGATCATTTGCGGTTCACTGATACCATTTTTATGTATTTCCGACAAACTTAAAAACACGGGTTCAAGTCGTCACGGAACCGTCACGGAACCTCAGATCCACCGACACAGCTCTACCGATGCACTTACCAAACAGCTCAACAGATGCACCCACCACACAGCTCCACAGAGGCACCCACCACACAGCTCCACAGATGCACTCACCACACAGCTCCACCGAAGCACCCACCACACAGCTCCACCAATGCACCCACCACACAGCTCCACTGAGGCACCCACCACACAGCTCCACTGATGCACCCACTACACAGCTTCACCGATGCAACCACCACACAGCTCCAGCGATGCACCCACCACACAGCTCCACCGACACAGCTCCACCAATTCACCCACCACACAGCTCCACCGAGGCACCCACCACACAGCTCCACCGATGCACCCACCACACAGCTCCACCGAGGCACCCACCAAACAGCTCCACTGATGCACCCACCACACAGCTCCATCGATGCACCCACCACACAGCTCCAGCGATGCACCCACCACACAGCTCCACAGATGCCCCCACCACACAGCTCCAACGATGCACCCACCACACAGCTCCACCGAGGCACCCACCACACAGCTCCACCGAGGCACCCACCACCCAGCTCCACCGATGCATCCACCACGCAGCTCCACCGACACAGCTCCACCGATGCACCCACCACACAGCTCCACTGATGCAACCACCAAACAGCTCAACAGATGCACCCACCACACAACTCCACAGAGGCACCCACAACACAGCTCCACTGATGCACTCACCACACAGCTCCACCGATGCACCCACCACACAGCTCCACCGACACAGCTCCACCGATGCACCCACCACACAGTTCCACTGATGCAACCACCACACAGCTCTACCGATGCACCCACCACACAGCTCCACCGACACAGCTCCACCGACGCACCCACCACACAGCTCCACTGATGCAACTACCACACAGCTCCACCGACACAGCTCCACCGATGCACCCACCACACAGCTCCACTGATGCACCCACCACACAGCTCCACCTATGCTCCCACCATACAGCTCCACCAAGGCACCCCCCACACAGCTCCACCGATGCACCCACCACACAGCTCCACAGATGCACCCACCACACAGATCCACCGACACAGCTCCACCGATGCACCTACCACACAGCTCCACCGAGGCACCCACCAAACAGCTCAACAGATGCACCCACCACACAGCTCCACAGAGGCACCCACCACACAGCTCCACAGATGCACTCACCACACAGCTCCACCGAAGCACCCACCACACAGCTCCACCGATGCACCCACCACACAGCTCCACTGAGGCACCCACCACACAGCTCCACTGATGCACCCACTACACAGCTTCACCGATGCACCCACCACACCACACAGCTCCAGCGATGCACCCACCACACAGCTCCACCGACACAGCTCCACCAATTCACCCACCACAGAGCTCCACCGAGGCACCCACCAAACAGCTCAACAGATGCACCCACCACACAGCTTCACCGAGGCACCCACCAAACAGCTCCATCGATGCACCCACCACACAGCTCCATCGATGCACCAACCACACAGCTCCACCGATGCATCCACCACACAGCTCCACAGATGCCCCCACCACACAGCTCCACCGATGCACCCACCACACAGCTCCACCGAGGCACCCACCACACAGCTCCACCGATGCACCCACCACCCAGCTCCACCGATGCACCCACCACGCAGCTCCACCGACACAGCTCCACCGATGCACCCACCACACACCTCCACTGATGCAACCACCACACAGCTCCACCGACACAGCTCCACCGATTCACCCACCACACAGCTCCACGGACACAGCTCCACCGATGCACCCACCACAGAGCTCCACCGATGCCCCCACCACACAGCTCCACTGATGCACCCACCACACAGCTCCAGCAAGACACCCACCAACACAGCTCCACTGAGGCACCTACCACACAGCTCCACCGATGCACCCACCACACAGCTCCACCTATGCACCCACCACACAGCTCCACCGAGGCACCCACCACACAGCTCAACAGATGCACCCACCACACAGCTCCACAGAGGCACCCACCACACAGCTCCACAGATGCACCCACCACACAGCTCCACCGAAGCACCCACCACACAGCTCCACTGATGCACCCACCACACAGCTCCACCGATGCACCCACCACACAGCTCCACGAGGCACCCACCACACAGCTCCACCGATGCACCTACCACACAGCTCCACCGATGCACCCATTACACAGCTCCAGCAACGCAGCCACCACACAGCTCCACCGACACAGCTCCACCAATGCACCCACCACACAGCTCCACCGATGCACCCACCAAACAGCTCCACCGATGCACCCACCACACAGCTCCACCGATGCACCCACCACACAGCTCCACCGAGGCACCCACCACACAGCTCCACAGATGCACCCACTACACAGCTCCTCAGATGCACCCACCACACACCTCCACAGATGCACCCACCACACAGCTCCACAGATGCACCCACCATACAACTCCACCTATGCACCCACCACACAGCTCCACAGATGCACCCACCACACAGCTCCACAGATGCACCCACCACCCAGCTCCACCGATGAACCCACCACACAGCTCCACTGATGCACCCATCACCCAGTCCCACCGATGCACCCACCACACAGCTCCACCGACACAGCTCCACCGATGCACCCACCACACAGCTCCACTGATGCAACCACCACACAGCTCCACCGACACAGCTCCACCGATGCACCCACCACACAGCTCCACCGAGGCACCCACCACACAGCTCCACTGATGCACCCACCACCCAGCTCCACCGATGCACCCACCACGCAGCTCCACCGACACAGCTCCACCGATGCACCCACCACAGAGCTCCACCGATGCCCCCACCACACAGCTCCACTGATGCACCCACCACACAGCTCCAGCAAGACACCCACCAACACAGCTCCACTGAGGCACCTACCACACAGCTCCACCGATGCACCCACCACACAGCTCCACCTATGCACCCACCACACAGCTCCACCGAGGCACCCACCACACAGCTCAACAGATGCACCCACCACACAGCTCCACAGAGGCACCCACCACACAGCTCCACAGATGCACCCACCACACAGCTCCACCGAAGCACCCACCACACAGCTCCACTGATGCACCCACCACACAGCTCCACCGATGCACCCACCACACAGCTCCACGAGGCACCCACCACACAGCTCCACCGATGCACCTACCACACAGCTCCACCGATGCACCCATCACACAGCTCCAGCAACGCAGCCACCACACAGCTCCACCGACACAGCTCCACCAATGCACCCACCACACAGCTCCACCGATGCACCAACCAAACAGCTCCACCGATGCACCCACCACACAGCTCCACCGATGCACCCACCACACAGCTCCACCGAGGCACCCACCACACAGCTCCACAGATGCACCCACTACACAGCTCCTCAGATGCACCCACCACACACCTCCACAGATGCTCCCACCACACAGCTCCACAGATGCACCCACCATACAACTCCACCTATGCACCCACCACACAGCTCCACAGATGCACCCACCACACAGCTCCACAGATGCACCCACCACCCAGCTCCACCGATGAACCCACCACACAGCTCCACTGATGCACCCATCACCCAGTCCCACCGATGCACCCACCACACAGCTCCACCGACACAGCTCCACCGATGCACCCACCACACAGCTCCACTGATGCAACCACCACACAGCTCCACCGACACAGCTCCACTGATGCACCCACCACACAGCTCCACTGATGCAACCACCACACAGCTCCACTGACACAGCTCCACCGAGGCACCTACCACACAGCTCCACCGATGCACCCACCACACAGCTCCACAGAGGCACCCACCACACAGCTCCACAGATACACCCACCACACAGCTCCACCGAAGCACCCACCACACAGCTCTACCGATGCACCCACCACGCAGCTCCACCGAGGCACCCACCACACAGCTCCACCGATGCACCCACCACACAGCTTCACCGATGCACCCACCACACAGCTCCAGCAATGCAGCCACCGCACAGCTCCACCGACACAGCTCCACCATTGCACCCAACACACAGCTTCACCAAGGCACCCACCACACAGCTCTACCGATGCACCCACCACACAGCTCCACTGAGGCACCCACCATACAGCTCCACCGATGCACCCAACACACAGCTCCACTGATGCACCCACCACACAGCTCCACCGATGCACCCATGACACAGCTCCACAGATGCACCCACCACACAGCTCAACAGAGGCACCCACCACACAGCTCCACAGATGCACCCACCACATAGCTCCACTGAGGCACCCAACACACAGCTCCACCGATGCACCCACCACACAGCTCGACCGAGGCACTCACCACAGAGCTCCACCGAGGCACCCACCACACAGCTCCACCGAGGCACCCACCACCCAGCTCCACCGATGCACCCACCACACAGCTCCACCGACACAGGTCCACCGATCCTCCCACCACACAGCTCCAGCGATGCAGCCACCACACAGCCCCACTGACACAGCTCCACCAATGCACCCACCACAGAGCTCCACCGAGGCACCCACCACAAAGCTCCACTGATGCACCCACCACACAGCTCCACTGAGGCACCCACCATACAGCGCCACCGATGCACCCACCACACAGCTCACAGCTCCACTGATGCACCCACCACACAGCTCCACCGATGGACCCACCACACAGCTCCACAGATGCACCCACCACACGGCTCCTCAGAGGCCCCCAACACACAGCTCCACCGATGCACCCACCACACAGCTCCACCGAGGCACC
This sequence comes from Lissotriton vulgaris, assembly GCF_964263255.1. NCBI lineage: Eukaryota > Metazoa > Chordata > Amphibia > Caudata > Salamandridae > Lissotriton > Lissotriton vulgaris. The sequence goes on along the minus strand of NC_141695.1, from coordinate 1,024,163,343 downwards.
CACTCCCATCTCCACAGATGCACCCATCACACAGCTCCACCAATGCACCCACCACACAGCTCCACTGATCCAACCACCACACAGCTCCACTGACACAGCTCCACCGATGCAACCACCACACACCTCCACTGATGCAACCACCACACAGCTCCACCGACACAGCTCCACCGATTCACCCACCACACAGCTCCACGGACACAGCTCCACCGATGCACCCACCACAGAGCTCCACCGATGCCCCCACCACACAGCTCCACTGATGCACCCACCACACAGCTCCAGCAAGACACCCACCAACACAGCTCCACTGAGGCACCTACCACACAGCTCCACCGATGCACCCACCACACAGCTCCACCTATGCACCCACCACACAGCTCCACCGAGGCACCCACCACACAGCTCAACAGATGCACCCACCACACAGCTCCACAGAGGCACCCACCACACAGCTCCACAGATGCACCCACCACACAGCTCCACTGAAGCACCCACCACACAGCTCCACTGATGCACCCACCACACAGCTCCCCCGATGCACCCACCACACAGCTCCACGAGGCACCCACCACACAGCTCCACCGATGCACCTACCACACAGCTCCACCGATGCACCCATCACACAGCTCCAGCAACGCAGCCACCACACAGCTCCACCGACACAGCTCCACCAATGCACCCACCACACAGCTCCACCGATGCACCCACCAAACAGCTCAACCGATGCACCCACCACACAGCTCCACCGATGCACCCACCACACAGCTCCACCGAGGCACCCACCACACAGCTTCACAGATGCACCCACTACACAGCTCCTCAGATGCACCCACCACACACCTCCACAGATGCACCCACCACACAGCTCCACAGATGCACCCACCATACAACTCCACCTATGCACCCACCACACAGCTCCACAGATGCACCCACCACACAGCTCCACAGATGCACCCACCACCCAGCTCCACCGATGAACCCACCACACAGCTCCACTGATGCACCCATCACCCAGTCCCACCGATGCACCCACCACACAGCTCCACCGACACAGCTCCACCGATGCACCCACCACACAGCTCCACTGATGCAACCACCACACAGCTCCACCGACACAGCTCCACCGATGCACCCACCACACAGCTCCACTGATGCAACCACCACACAGCTCCACTGACACAGCTCCACCGAGGCACCTACCACACAGCTCCACCGATGCACCCACCACACAGCTCCACAGAGGCACCCACCACACAGCTCCACAGATGCACCCACCACACAGCTCCACCGAAGCACCCACCACACAGCTCTACCGATGCACCCACCACGCAGCTCCACCAAGGCACCCACCACACAGCTCCACCGATGCACCCACCACACAGCTTCACCGATGCACCCTCCACACAGCTCCAGCAATGCAGCCACCGCACAGCTCCACCGACACAGCTCCACCATTGCACCCAACACACAGCTTCACCGAGGCACCCACCACACAGCTCCACCGATGCACCCACCAAACAGCTCCACTGAGGCACCCACCATACAGCTCCACCGATGCACCCAACACACAGCTCCACTGATGCACCCACCACACAGCTCCACCGATGCACCCATGACACAGCTCCACAGATGCACCCACCACACAGCTCAACAGAGGCACCCACCACACAGCTCCACAGATGCACCCACCACATAGCTCCACTGAGGCACCCAACACACAGCTCCACCGATGCACCCACCACACAGCTCCACCAAGGCACTCACCACAGAGCTCCACCGAGGCACCCACCACACAGCTCCACCGAGGCACCCACCACCCAGCTCCACCGATGCACCCACCACACAGCTCCACCGACACAGGTCCACCGATCCTCCCACCACACAGCTCCAGCGATGCAGCCACCACACAGCCCCACTGACACAGCTCCACCAATGCACCCACCACAGATCTCCACCGAGGCACCCACCACAAAGCTCCACTGATGCACCCACCACACAGCTCCACTGAGGCACCCACCATACAGCGCCACCGATGCACCCACCACACAGCTCACAGCTCCACTGATGCACCCACCACACAGCTCCACCGATGGACCCACCACACAGCTCCACAGATGCACCCACCACATGGCTCCTCAGAGGCCCCCAACACACAGCTCCACCGATGCACCCACCACACAGCTCCACCGAGGCACCCACCTCCCATCTCCACAGATGCACCCATCACACAGCTCCACCAATGCACCCACCACACAGCTCCACTGATCCAACCACCACACAGCTCCTCCGACACAGCTCCACTGATGTACCCACCACACAGCTCCACTGATGCAACCACCACACAGCTCCACTGACACAGCTCCACCGATGCACCCACCACAGAGCTCCACAGATGCCCCCACCACACAGCTCCACCAAGGCACCTACCACACAGCTCCACCGATGCACCCACTACACAGCTCCACCGAGGCACCCACCACACAGCTCCACCGATGCACCCACCACACAGGTCCACAGATGCACCCAGCTCCACTGATGCACCCACCACACAGCTCCACTGATGCCCCCACCACCCATCTCCACTGATGCACCCACCACACAGCTCCACCGACAGCTCCACCGACGCAACCACCACACAGCTCCACAGATACACCCACCACACAGCTCCACAGATGCACCCAGTTCAACTGATGCACCCATCACACAGCTCCACTGATGCACCCATGACCCAGCTCCACCGATGCACCCACCACACAGCTCCACCGACACAGCTCCACCGATGCACCCACCACACAGCTCCACTGATGCAACTACCACACAGTTCCACTGACACAGCTCCAACAATGCACCCACCACACAGCTCCACTGATGCAACCACCACACAGCTCCACTGACACAGCTCCAACGAGGCACCCACCACAGAGCTCCACAGATGACCCCACCACACAGCTCCACTGAGGCACCCACCACACAGCTCCACCGAGGCACCCACCACACAGCTCCACCGATGCACCCACCACACAGGTCCACAGATGCACCCAGCTCCACTGATGCACCCACCACACAGCTCCACTGATGCCCCCACCACCCATCTCCACTGATGCACCCACCACACAGCTCCACCGACACAGCCCCACCGACGCAACCACCACACAGCTCCACAGATACACCCACCACACAGCTCCACAGATGCACCCAGTTCCACTGATGCACCCATCACACAGCTCTACTGATGCACCCACCACCCAGCTCCACCGATGCACCCACCACACAGCTCCACCGACACAGCTCCACCGATGCACCCACCACACAGCTCCACTGATGCAACTACCACACAGTTCCACCGACACAGCTCCACCGATGCACCCACCACACAGCTCCACTGATGCAACCACCACACAGCTCCACTGACACAGCTCCAACGATCATCCACCACAGAGCTCCACAGATGACCCCACCACACAGCTCCACTGATGAACCCAAGATACAGCTACACCGAGGCACCCACCACACAGCTCCACCGATGCAACCACCACACAGCTCCACCGATGCACCCACCACACAGCTCCACAGAGGCAACCACCACACAGCTCCACCGATGCACCCACCACACAGCTTCACCGATGCACCAACCAAACAGCTCCAGCGATGCAGCCACCACACAGCCCCACCGACACAGCTCCACCAATGCACCCACCACACAGCTCCACCGAGGCACCCACCACACAGCTCCACCAAGGCACCCACGATCCAGCTCCACCGATGCACCTACCACACAGCTCCACCTACACAGCTCCACTGATGCACCCACCACACAGCTCCACCGAGGCACCCACCACACAGCTCCACCGAGGCACCTACCACACAGCTCCACTGATGCACCCACCACACAGCTCCACCTATGCACCCACCACACAGCTTCACCGAGGCACCCACCACACAGCTCAACAGATGCACCCACCACACAGCTCCACCGAGGCACCCACCGCACAGCTCCACAGATGCACCCACCACACAGCTTCACCGAAGCACCCACCACACAGCTCCACCGATGCTCCCACCACACAGCTCCACCGAGGCACCCACCACACAGCTCCGCCAATGCACCCACCACACAGCTCCACCGATGCACCCACCACACAGCTCCACCGACACAGCTCCACCAATGCACCCACCACACAGCTCCACCGATGCACCCACCACACCGCTCCACCGATGCACCCACCACACAGCTACACCAAGAAACCCACCACACAGCTACACAGATGCACCCACCACACAGCTACACAGATGCACCCACCACACAGATCCACAGATGCACCCACCACACAGCTCCACAGATGCACCCACCACCCAGCTCCACAGATGCACCCACCACACAGCTCCACAGATGCACCCACCACCCAGCTCCACTGATGCACCCACGACACAGCTCCACTGATGCACCCACCACCCACCTCCACCGATGCACCCACCACACAGCTCCACCGACACAGCTCCACCGATGCACCCACCACACAGTTCCACTGATGCAACCACCACACAGCTCCACCGACACAGCTCCACCGATGCACCCACCACACATCTCCACCTATGCACCCACCATACAGCTCCACCAAGGCACCCCCCACACAGCTCCACCGATGCACCCACCACACAGCTCCACTGATGCACCCACCACACAGATCCACTGACACAGCTCCACCGATGCACCTACCAAACAGCTCAACAGATGCACCCACCACACAGCTCCACAAAGGCACCCACCACACAGCTCCACAGATGCACTCACCACACAGCTCCACCGAAGCACCCACCACACAGCTCCACCAATGCATCCACCACACAGCTCCACTGAGGCACCCACCACACAGCTCCACTGATGCACCCACTACACAGCTTCACCGATGCACCCACCACACAGCTTCACCGATGCACCCACCACACAGCTTCAGCGATGCACCCACCACACAGCTCCACCGACACAGCTCCACCAATTCACCCACCACACAGCTCCACCGAGGCACCCACCACACAGCTCCACCGATGCACCCACCACACAGCTCCACCGAGGCACCCACCAAACAGCTCCACTGATGCACCCACCACACAGCTCCATCGATGCACCCACCACACAGCTCCACCGATGCACCCACCACACAGCTCCACAGATGCCCCCACCACACAGCTCCACCGATGCACCCACCACACAGCTCCACCGAGGCACCCACCACCCAGCTCCACCGATGCATCCACCACGCAGCTCCACCGACACAGCTCCACCGATGCACCCACCACACAGCTCCACTGATGCAACCACCAAACAGCTCAACAGATGCACCCACCACACAGCTCCACAGAGGCACCCACCACACAGTTCCACTGATGCACTCACCACACAGCTCCACCGATGCACCCACCACGCAGCTCCACCGACACAGCTCCACCGATGCACCCCCCACACAGTTCCACTGATAAAACCACCACACAGCTCTACTGATGCACCCACCACACAGCTCCACCGACACAGCTCCACCGATGCACCCACCACACAGCTCCACTGATGCAACTACCACACAGCTCCACCAACACAGCTCCACCAATGCACCCACCACCCAGCTCCACAGATGCACCCACCACACAGCTCCACAGATGCACCCACCACCCAGCTCCACTGATGCACCCACCACACAGCTCCACTGATGCACCCACCACCCAGCTCCACAGATGCACCCACCACACAGCTCCACAGATGCGCCCACCACCCAGCTCCACTGATGCACCCACCACACAGCTCCACTGATGCACCCACCACCCACCTCCACCGATGCACCCACCACACAGCTCCACCGACACAGCTCCACCGATGCACCCACCACACAGTTCCACTGATGCAACCACCACACAGCTCCACCGACACAGCTCCACCGATGCACCCACCACACAGCTCCACCTATGCACCCACCATACAGCTCCACCAAGGCACCCCCCACACAGCTCCACCGATGCACCCACCACACAGCTCCATAGATGCACCCACCACACAGATCCACCGACACAGCTCCACCGATGCACTTACCAAACAGCTCAACAGATGAACCCACCACACAGCTCCACAGAGGCACCCACCACACACCTCCACAGATGCAGTCACCACACAGCTCGACCGAAGCACCCACCACACAGCTCCACCAATGCACCCACCACACAGCTCCACTGAGGCACCCACCACACAGCTCCACTGATGCACCCACTACACAGCTTCACCGATGCACCCACCACACAGCCCCAGCGATGCACCCACCACACAGCTCCACCGACACAGCTCCACCAATTCACCCACCACACAGCTCCACCGAGGCACCCACCACACAGCTCCACCGATGCACCCACCACACAGCTCCACCGAGGCACCCACCAAACAGCTCCACTGATGCACCCACCACACATCTCCACAGATGCCCCCACCACACAGCTCCACCGATGCACCAACCACACAGCTCCACCGAGGCACCCACCACACAGCTCCACCGAGGCACCCACCACCCAGCTCCACCGATGCATCCACCACGAAGCTCCACCGACACAGCTCCACCGATGCACCCACCACCCAGCTCCACCGATGCATCCACCACGAAGCTCCACCGACACAGCTCCACCGATGCACCCACCACACAGCTCCACTGATGCAACCACCAAACAGCTCAACAGATGCACCCACCACACAGCTCCACAGAGGCACCCACCACACAGCTCCACTGATGCACTCACCACACAGCTCCACCGATGCACCCACCACACAGCTCCACCGACACAGCTCCACCGATGCACCCATCACACAGTTCCACTGATGCAACCACCACACAGCTCTACCGATGCACCCACCACACAGCTCCACCGACACAGCTCCACCGATGCACCCACCACACAGCTCCACTGATGCAACTACCACACAGCTCCACCGACACAGCTCCACCGATGCACCCACCACACAGCTCCACCGATGCACCCACCACACAGCTCCACCGAGACACCCACCACACAGCTCCACCGAGGCACTCACCACCCAGCTCCACCGATGCATCCACCACGCAGCTCCACTGACACAGCTCCACTGATGCAACTACCACACAGCTCCACCGACACAGCTCCACCGATGCACCCACCACACAGCTCCACCGATGCACCCACCACACAGCTCCACCGATGCACCCACCACACAGCTCCACCGAGGCACCCACCACACAGCTCCACCGAGGCACCCACCACCCAGCTCCACCGATGCATCCACCACGCAGCTCCACCGACACAGCTCCACCGATGCACCCACCACACAGCTCCACTGATGCAACCACCAAACAGCTCAACAGATGCACCCGCCACACAGCTCCACAGAGGCACCCACCACACAGCTCCACTGATGCACTCACCACACAGCTCCACCGATGCACCCACCACACAGCTCCACCGACACAGCTCCACCGATGCACCCACCACACAGTTCCACTGATGCAACCACCACACAGCTCTACCAATGCACCCACCACACAGCTCCACCGACACAGCTCCACCAATGCACCCACCACACAGCTCCACTGATGCAACTACCACACAGCTCCACCAACACAGCTCCACCGATGCACCCACCACACAGCTCCACTGATGCACCCACCACACAGCTCCACCTATGCACCCACCATACAGCTCCACCAAGGCACCCCCCACACAGCTCCACCGATGCACCCACCACACAGCTCCACAGATGCACCCACCACACAGATCCACCGACACAGCTCCACCGATGCACCTACCACACAGCTCCACCGATGCACCCACCAAACAGCTCAACAGATGCACCCACCACACAGCTCCACAGAGGCACCCACCACACAGCTCCACAGATGCACTCACCACACAGCTCCACCAAAGCACCCACCACACAGCTCCACCAATGCACCCACCACACAGCTCCACTGAGGCACCCACCACACAGCTCCACTGATGCACCCACTACACAGCTTCACCGATGCACCCACCACACAGCTCCAGCGATGCACCCACCACACAGCTCCACCGACACAGCTCCACCAATTCACCCACCACACAGCTCCACCGAGGCACCCACCAAACAGCTCAACAGATGCACCCACCACACAGCTCCACCGAGGCACCCACCAAACAGCTCCACCGATGCACCCACCACACAGCTCCATCGATGCACCAACCATACAGCTCCACCGATAATTCCACCACACAGCTCCACAGATGCCCCCACCACACAGCTCCACCAATGCACCGACCACACAGCTCCACCGATGCACCCACCACACAGCTCCACCGATGCACCCACCACCCAGCTCCACCGATGCACCCACCATGCAGCTCCACCGACACAGCTCCACCAAAGCACCCACCACACAGCTCCACTGATGCACCCACCACACAGCTCCACCGATGCACCCACCACACAGCTCCACGAGGCACCCACCACACAGCTCCACCGATGCACCTACCACACAGCTCCACCGATGCACCCATCACACAGCTCCAGCGACGCAGCCACCACACAGCTCCACCGACACAGCTCCACCAATGCACCCACCACACAGCTCCACCGATGCACCCACCAAACAGCTCCACCGATGCACCCACCACACAGCTCCACCGATGCACCCACCACACAGCTCCACCGAGACACCCACCACACAGCTCCACAGATGCACCCACTACACAGCTCCTCAGATGCACCCACCACACACCTCCACAGATGCACCCACCACACAGCTCCACAGATGCACCCACCATACAGCTCCACCTATGCACCCACCACACAGCTCCACAGATGCACCCACCACACAGCTCCACAGATGCACCCACCACCCAGCTCCACCGATGAACCCACCACACAGCTCCACTGATGCACCCATCACCCAGTCCCACCGATGCACCCACCACACAGCTCCACCGACACAGCTCCACCGATGCACCCACCACACAGCTCCACTGATGCAACCACCACACAGCTCCACCGACACAGCTCCACTGATGCACCCACCACACAGCTCCACTGATGCAACCACCACACAGCTCCACTGACACAGCTCCACCGAGGCACCTACCACACAGCTCCACCGATGCACCCACCACACAGCTCCACAGAGGCACCCACCACACAGCTCCACAGATGCACCCACCACACAGCTCCACCGAAGCACCCACCACACAGCTCTACCGATGCACCCACCACGCAGCTCCACCGAGGCACCCACCACACAGCTCCACCGATGCACCCACCACACAGCTTCACCGATGCACCCACTACACAGCTCCAGCAATGCAGCCACCGCACAGCTCCACCGACACAGCTCCACCATTGCACCCACCACACAGCTTCACCGAGGCACCCACCACACAGCTCCACCGATGCACCCACCACACAGCTCCACTGAGGCACCCACCATACAGCTCCACCGATGCACCCAACACACAGCTCCACCGATGCACCCACCACACAGCTCCACCGATGCACCCACGACACAGCTCCACAGATGCACCCACCACACAGCTCAACAGAGGCACCCACCACACAGCTCCACAGATGCACCCACCACATAGCTCCACCGAGGCACCCAACACACAGCTCCACCGATGCACCCACCACACAGCTCCACCGAGGCACTCACCACATAGCTCCACCGAGGCACCCACTACACAGCTCCACCGAGGCACCCACCACCCAGCTCCACCGATGCACCCACCACACAGCTCCACCGACACAGGTCCACCGATGCACCCACCACACAGCTCCAGCGATGCAGCCACCACACAGCCCCACTGACACAGCTCCACCAATGCACCCACCACAGAGCTCCACCGAGGCACCCACCACAAAGCTCCACTGATGCACCCACCACACAGCTCCACTGAGGCACCCACCATACAGTGCCACCGATGCACCCACCACACAGCTCACAGCTCCACTGATGCACCCACCACACAGCTCCACCGATGGACCCACCACACAGCTCCACAGATGCACCCACCACACGGCTCCTCAGAGGCCCCCAACACACAGCTCCACCGATGCACCAACCACACAGCTCCACCGAGGCACCCACCTCCCATCTCCACAGATGCACCCATCACACAGCTCCACCAATGCACCCACCACACAGCTCCACTGATCCAACCACCACACAGCTCCTCCGACACAGCTCCACTGATGTACCCACACACAGCTCCACTGATGCAACCAGCACACAGCTCCACTGACACAGCTCCACCGATGCACCCACCACAGAGCTCCACAGATGCCCCCACCACACAGCTCCACCAAGGCACCTACCACACAGCTCCACCGATGCACCCACTACACAGCTCCACCTTTGCACCCACCACACAGCTCCACCTATGCACCCACCACACAGCTCCACTGAGGCACCCACCACACAGCTCGACCGAGGCACCCACCACACAGCTCCACTGATGCACCCACCACACAGGTCCACAGATGCACCCAGCTCCACTGATGCACCCACCACACAGCTCCACTGATGCCCCCACCTCCCATCTCCACTGATGCACCCACCACACAGCTCCACCGACACAGCTCCACCGACGCAACCACCACATAGCTCCACAGATACACCCACCACACAGCTCCACAGATGCACCCAGTTCCACTGATGCACCCATCACACAGCTCCACTGATGCACCCACCACCCAGCTCCACCGACAAAGCTCCACCGATGCACCCACCACACAGTTCCACTGATGCAACCACCACACAGCTCTACTGATGCACCCACCACACAGCTCCACCGACACAGCTCCACCGATGCACCCACCACACAGCTCCACTGATGCAACTACCACACAGCTCCACCGATGCACCCACCACACAGCTCCACTGATGCACCCACCACACAGCTCCACCTATGCACCCACCATACAGCTCCACCAAGGCACCCCCCATACAGCTCCACCGATGCACCCACCACACAGCTCCACAGATGCACCCACCACACAGATCCACCGACACAGCTCCACCGATGCACCTACCACACAGCTTCACCGATGCACCCACCACACAGCTCCAGCGATGCACCCACCACACAGCTCCACCGACACAGCTCCACCAATTCACCCACCACACAGCTCCACCGAGGCACCCACCAAACAGCTCAACAGATGCACCCACCACACAGCTCCACCGAGGCACCCACCAAACAGCTCCGCCGATGCACCCACCACACAGCTCCATCGATGCACCAACCACACAGCTCCACCGATGGATCCACCACACAGCCCCACAGATGCCCCCACCACACAGCTCCACCGATGCACCCACCACACAGCTCCACCGAGGCACCCACCACACAGCTCCACTGATGCACCCACCACCCAGCTCCACCGATGCACCCACCACGCAGCTCCACCGACACAGCTCCACCGATGCACCCACCACACACCTCCACTGATGCAACCACCACACAGCTCCACCGACACAGCTCCACCGATTCACCCACCACACAGCTCCACGGACACAGCTCCACCGATGCACCCACCACAGAGCTCCACCGATGCCCCCACCACACAGCTCCACCGATGCACCCACCACACAGCTCCAGCGAGGCACCCACCAACACAGCTCCACTGAGGCACCTACCACACAGCTCCACCGATGCACCCACCACACAGCTCCACCTATGCACCCACTACACAGCTCCACCGAGGCACCCACCACACAGCTCAACAGATGCACCCACCACACAGCTCCACAGAGGCACCCACCACACAGCTCCACAGATGCACCCACCACACAGCTCCACCGAAGCACCCACCACACAGCTCCACTGATGCACCCACCACACAGCTCCACCGATGCACCCACCACACAGCTCCACGAGGCACCCACCACACAGCTCCACCGATGCACCTACCACACAGCTCCACCGATGCACCCATCACACAGCTCCAGCGACGCAGCCACCACACAGCTCCACCGACACAGCTCCACCAATGCACCCACCACACAGCTCCACCGATGCACCCACCAAACAGCTCCACTGATGCACCCACCACACAGCTCCACCGATGCACCCACCACACAGCTCCACTGAGGCACCCACCACACAGCTCCACAGGTGCACCCACTACACAGCTCCTCAGATGCACCCACCACACACCTCCACAGATGCACCCACCACACAGCTCCACAGATGCACCCACCATACAGCTCCACCTATGCACCCACCACACAGCTCCACAGATGCACCCACCACACAGCTCCACAGATGCACCCACCACCCAGCTCCACCGATGAACCCACCACACAGCTCCACTGATGCACCCATCACCCAGTCCCACTGATGCACCCACCACACAGCTCCACCGACACAGCTCCACCGATGCACCCACCACACAGCTCCACTGATGCAACCACCACACAGCTCCACCGATGCACCCACCACACAGCTCCACTGATGCACTCACCACACAGCTCCACCAAAGCACCCACCACACAGCTCCACCAATGCACCCACCACACAGCTCCACTGAGGCACCCACCACACAGCTCCACTGATGCACCCACTACACAGCTTCACCGATGCACCCACCACACAGCTCCAGCGATGCACCCACCACACAGCTCCACCGACACAGCTCCACCAATTCACCCACCACACAGCTCCACCGAGGCACCCACCAAACAGCTCAACAGATGCACCCACCACACAGCTCCACCGAGGCACCCACCAAACAGCTCCACCGATGCATCCACCACACAGCTCCATCGATGCACCAACCATACAGCTCCACCGATGCATCCACCACACAGCTCCACAGATGCCCCCACCACACAGCTCCACCGATGCACCGACCACACAGCTCCACCGAGGCACCCACCACACAGCTCCACCGATGCACCCACCACCCAGCTCCACCGATGCACCCACCACGCAGCTCCACCGACACAGCTCCACCAAAGCACCCACCACACAGCTCCACTGATGCACCCACCACACAGCTCCACCGATGCACCCACCACACAGCTCCACGAGGCACCCACCATACAGCTCCACCGATGCACCTATCACACAGCTCCACCGATGCACCCATCACACAGCTCCAGCGACGCAGCCACCACACAGCTCCACCGACACAGCTCCACCAATGCACCCACCACACAGCTCCACCGATGCACCCACCAAACAGCTCCACCGATGCACCCACCACACAGCTCCACCGATGCACCCACCACACAGCTCCACCGAGGCACCCACCACACAGCTCCACAGATGCACCCACTACACAGCTCCTCAGATGCACCCACCACACACCTCCACAGATGCACCCACCACACAGCTCCACAGATGCACCCACCATACAGCTCCACCTATGCACCCACCACACAGCTCCACAGATGCACCCACCACACAGCTCCACAGATTCACCCACCACCCAGCTCCACCGATGAACCCACCACACAGCTCCACTGATGCACCCATCACCCAGTCCCACCGATGCACCCACCACACAGCTCCACCGACACAGCTCCACCGATGCACCCACCACACAGCTCCACTGATGCAACCACCACACAGCTCCACCGACACAGCTCCACTGATGCACCCACCACACAGCTCCACTGATGCAACCACCACACAGCTCCACTGACACAGCTCCACCGAGGCACCTACCACACAGCTCCACCGATGCACCCACCACACAGCTCCACAGAGGCACCCACCACACAGCTCCACAGATGCACCCACCACACAGCTCCACCGAAGCACCCACCACACAGCTCTACCGATGCACCCACCACGCAGCTCCACCGAGGCACCCACCACACAGCTCCACCGATGCACCCACCACACAGCTTCACCGATGCACCCACCACACAGCTCCAGCAATGCAGCCACCGCACAGCTCCACCGACACAGCTCCACCATTGCACCCACCACACAGCTTCACCGAGGCACCCACCACACAGCTCCACCGATGCACCCACCACACAGCTCCACTGAGGCACCCACCATACAGCTCCACCGATGCACCCAACACACAGCTCCACCGATGCACCCACCACACAGCTCCACCAATGCACCCACGACACAGCTCCACCAATGCACCCACGACACAGCTCCACAGATGCACCCACCACACAGCTCAACAGAGGCACCCACCACACAGCTCCACAGATGCACCCAACACACAGCTCCACCGATGCACCCACCACACAGCTCCACCAATGCACCCACGACACAGCTCCACCAATGCACCCACGACACAGCTCCACAGATGCACCCACCACACAGCTCAACAGAGGCACCCACCACACAGCTCCACAGATGCACCCACCACATAGCTCCACCGAGGCACCCACCACCCAGCTCCACCGATGCACCCACCACACAGCTCCACCGACACAGGTCCACCTATGCACCCACCACACAGCTCCACTGATGCAACCACCACACAGCTCCACCGACACAGCTCCACTGATGCACCCACCACACAGCTCCACTGATGCAACCACCACACAGCTCCACTGACACAGCTCCACCGAGGCACCTACCACACAGCTCCACCGATGCACCCACCACACAGCTCCACAGAGGCACCCACCACACAGCTCCACAGATGCACCCACCACACAGCTCTACCGATGCACCCACCACGCAGCTCCACCGAGGCACCCACCACACAGCTCCACCGATGCACCCACCACACAGCTTCACCGATGCACCCACCACACAGCTCCAGCAATGCAGCCACCGCACAGCTCCACCGACACAGCTCCACCATTGCACCCACCACACAGCTTCACCGAGGCACCCACCAAACAGCTCCACCGATGCATCCACCACACAGCTCCATCGATGCACCAACCATACAGCTCCACCGATGCATCCACCACACAGCTCCACAGATGCCCCCACCACACAGCTCCACCGATGCACCGACCACACAGCTCCACCGAGGCACCCACCACACAGCTCCACCGATGCACCCACCACCCAGCTCCACCGATGCACCCACCACGCAGCTCCACCGACACAGCTCCACCAAAGCACCCACCACACAGCTCCACTGATGCACCCACCACACAGCTCCACCGATGCACCCACCACACAGCTCCACGAGGCACCCACCACACAGCTCCACCGATGCACCTATCACACAGCTCCACCGATGCACCCATCACACAGCTCCAGCGACGCAGCCACCACACAGCTCCACCGACACAGCTCCACCAATGCACCCACCACACAGCTCCACCGATGCACCCACCAAACAGCTCCACCGATGCACCCACCACACAGCTCCACCGATGCACCCACCACACAGCTCCACCGAGGCACCCACCACACAGCTCCACAGATGCACCCACTACACAGCTCCTCAGATGCACCCACCACACACCTCCACAGATGCACCCACCACACAGCTCCACAGATGCACCCACCATACAGCTCCACCTATGCACCCACCACACAGCTCCACAGATGCACCCACCACACAGCTCCACAGATGCACCCACCACCCAGCTCCACCGATGAACCCACCACACAGCTCCACTGATGCACCCATCACCCAGTCCCACCGATGCACCCACCACACAGCTCCACCGACACAGCTCCACCGATGCACCCACCACACAGCTCCACTGATGCAACCACCACACAGCTCCACCGACACAGCTCCACTGATGCACCCACCACACAGCTCCACTGATGCAACCACCACACAGCTCCACTGACACAGCTCCACCGAGGCACCTACCACACAGCTCCACCGATGCACCCACCACACAGCTCCACAGAGGCACCCAGCACACAGCTCCACAGATGCACCCACCACACAGCTCCACCGAAGCACCCACCACACAGCTCTACCGATGCACCCACCACGCAGCTCCACCGAGGCACCCACCACACAGCTCCACCGATGCACCCACCACACAGCTTCACCGATGCACCCACCACACAGCTCCAGCAATGCAGCCACCGCACAGCTCCACCGACACAGCTCCACCATTGCACCCACCACACAGCTTCACCGAGGCACCCACCACACAGCTCCACCGATGCACCCACCACACAGCTCCACTGAGGCACCCACCATACAGCTCCACCGATGCACCCAACACACAGCTCCACCGATGCACCCACCACACAGCTCCACCGATGCACCCACGACACAGCTCCACAGATGCACCCACCACACAGCTCAACAGAGGCACCCACCACACAGCTCCACAGATGCACCCACCACATAGCTCCACCGAGGCACCCAACACACAGCTCCACAGATGCACCCACCACACAGCTCCACCGAGGCACTCACCACAGAGCTCCACCGAGGCACCCACTACACAGCTCCACCGAGGCACCCACCACCCAGCTCCACCGATGCACCCACCACACAGCTCCACCGACACAGGTCCACCTATGCACCCACCACACAGCTCCACTGATGCAACCACCACACAGCTCCACCGACACAGCTCCACTGATGCACCCACCACACAGCTCCACTGATGCAACCACCACACAGCTCCACTGACACAGCTCCACCGAGGCACCTACCACACAGCTCCACCGATGCACCCACCACACAGCTCCACAGAGGCACCCACCACACAGCTCCACAGATGCACCCACCACACAGCTCCACAGAAGCACCCACCACACAGCTCTACCGATGCACCCACCACGCAGCTCCACCGAGGCACCCACCACACAGCTCCACCGATGCACCCACCACACAGCTTCACCGACGCACCCACCACACAGCTCCAGCAATGCAGCCACCGCACAGCTCCACCGACACAGCTCCACCATTGCACCCACCACACAGCTTCACCGAGGCACCCACCACACAGCTCCACCGATGCACCCACCACACAGCTCCACTGAGGCACCCACCATACAGCTCCACCGATGCACCCAACACACAGCTCCACCGATGCACCCACCACACAGCTCCACCGATGCACCCACTACACAGCTCCACAGATGCACCCAGCACACAGCTCAACAGAGGCACCCACCACACAGCTCCACAGATGCACCCACCACATAGCTCCACCGAGGCACCCAACACACAGCTCCACCGATGCACCCACCACACAGCTCCACCGAGGCACTCACCACAGAGCTCCACCGAGGCACCCACTACACAGCTCCACCGAGGCACCCACCACCCAGCTCCACCGATGCACCCACCACACAGCTCCACCGACACAGGTCCACCGATGCACCCACCACACAGCTCCAGCGATGCAGCCACCACACAGCCCCACTGACACAGCTCCACCAATGCACCCACCACAGAGCTCCACCGAGGCACCCACCACAAAGCTCCACTGATGCACCCACCACACAGCTCCACTGAGGCACCCACCATACAGCGCCACCGATGCACCCACCACACAGCTCACAGCTCCACTGATGCACCCACCACACAGCTCCACCGATGGACCCACCACACAGCTCCACAGATGCACCCACCACACGGCTCCTCAGAGGCCCCCAACACACAGCTCCACCGATGCACCCACCACACAGCTCCACCGAGGCACCCACCTCCCATCTCCACAGATGCACCCATCACACAGCTCCACCAATGCACCCACCACACAGCTCCACTGATCCAACCACCACACAGCTCCTCCGACACAGCTCCACTGATGTACCCACCACACAGCTCCACTGATGCAACCAGCACACAGCTCCACTGACACAGCTCCACCGATGCACCCACCACAGAGCTCCACAGATGCCTCCACCACACAGCTCCACCAAGGCACCTACCACACAGCTCCACCGATGCACCCACTACACAGCTCCACCTTTGCACCCACCACACAGCTCCACCTATGCACCCACCACACAGCTCCACTGAGGCACCCACCACACAGCTCGACCGAGGCACCCACCACACAGCTCCACTGATGCACCCACCACACAGGTCCACAGATGCACCCAGCTCCACTGATGCACCCACCACACAGCTCCACTGATGCCCCCACCACCCATCTCCACTGATGCACCCACCACACAGCTCCACCGACACAGCTCCACCGACGCAACCACCACATAGCTCCACAGATACACCCACCACACAGCTCCACAGATGCACCCAGTTCCACTGATGCACCCATCACACAGCTCCACTGATGCACCCACCACCCAGCTCCACCGACACAGCTCCACCGATGCACCCACCACACAGTTCCACTGATGCAACCACCACACAGCTCTACTGATGCACCCACCACACAGCTCCACCGACACAGCTCCACCGATGCACCCACCACACAGCTCCACTGATGCAACTACCACACAGCTCCACCGACACAGCTCCACCGATGCACCCACCACACAGCTCCACTGATGCACCCACCACACAGCTCCACCTATGCACCCACCATACAGCTCCACCAAGGCACCCCCCACACAGCTCCACCGATGCACCCACCACACAGCTCTACAGATGCACCCACCACACAGATCCACCGACACAGCTCCACCGATGCACCTACCACACAGCTCCACCGAGGCACCCACCAAACAGCTCAACAGATGCACCCACCACACAGCTCCACAG
This sequence comes from Lissotriton vulgaris, assembly GCF_964263255.1. Classification (NCBI taxonomy): domain Eukaryota; kingdom Metazoa; phylum Chordata; class Amphibia; order Caudata; family Salamandridae; genus Lissotriton; species Lissotriton vulgaris. The sequence goes on along the minus strand of NC_141695.1, from coordinate 1,024,144,721 downwards.
AGGCACCCACCACACAGCTCCACAGATGCACTCACCACACAGCTCCACCGAAGCACCCACCACACAGCTCCACCGATGCACCCACCACACAGCTCCACTGAGGCACCCACCACACAGCTCCACTGATGCACCCACTACACAGCTTCACCGATGCACCCACCACACAGCTCCAGCGATGCACCCACCACACAGCTCCACCGACACAGCTCCACCAATTCACCCACCACACAGCTCCACCGAGGCACCCACCAAACAGCTCAACAGATGCACCCACCACACAGCTCCACCGAGGCACCCACCAAACAGCTCCGCCGATGCACCCACCACACAGCTCCATCGATGCACCAACCACACAGCTCCACCGATGGATCCACCACACAGCCCCACAGATGCCCCCACCACACAGCTCCACCGATGCACCCACCACACAGCTCCACCGAGGCACCCACCACACAGCTCCACTGATGCACCCACCACCCAGCTCCACCGATGCACCCACCACGCAGCTCCACCGACACAGCTCCACCGATGCACCCACCACACACCTCCACTGATGCAACCACCACACAGCTCCACCGACACAGCTCCACCGATTCACCCACCACACAGCTCCACGGACACAGCTCCACCGATGCACCCACCACAGAGCTCCACCGATGCCCCCACCACACAGCTCCACCGATGCACCCACCACACAGCTCCAGCGAGGCACCCACCAACACAGCTCCACTGAGGCACCTACCACACAGCTCCACCGATGCACCCACCACACAGCTCCACCGAGGCACCCACCACACAGCTCCACCGAGGCACCCACCACACAGCTCAACAGATGCACCCACCACACAGCTCCACAGAGGCACCCACCACACAGCTCCACAGATGCACCCACCACACAGCTCCACCGAAGCACCCACCACACAGCTCCACTGATGCACCCACCACACAGCTTGTTAGACGGACCGGGAGGGTCGGCCGAGGATAAGGGGAGAGGTCTCCGGGGAGAGCCGTCTCCAGCGATCGTACAGACAAGTAACTTCCCCCCCACAGACGGACACCACACAAGGTTGAAGTTCAACGAGACTTTATAGGCAATTCTTTAAGTTTACGATGGAATGGTACAAGGAGGTCTGGACTCAGGGGTCCCCTCGATTCTAGTCTCTGGTTTGGGAAAAGGGTAGCGGGACAGTCTTGTTACCAAAAAGATGAAAATAGCTCTCAATCCTCGAGCTCGGCGTTCTAGATGATCGGGCCGCGGCGGAGCCAGCAGGTCCCGAGATGGACGAAGGAAACGACGGTCCGCGGCGGAGCCTGCAGGTCCCGATGAAGATGATGGTTACAAACGGTCCGCGGCCACGCCAGCAGGTCCCGACGACGATGAAGGATATGAAGGTTACGAAGGTTGCGGCAGCACCAGCAGGCCAGACGATGGTGCACAAGACAGAGCCACGGCAGCGCCGGTAGTCCGTCAAGGATGAGTTCTTCTTTGCGTCTCTCGACTCCAAGATACAACTCCTTCCTGCTCTGGAGCTGCCCCAGTTATAGGGCTGGTGTGCTTTGATGTCCGGACCCTCGCACTTGGAGGTCGGGAGGTCCGGGATGAGGGAGTCCAGACACCCAGCAGGGGGGTGGAGCCGGCGCCCGGGGAGGCGATGGGCGAGCGGCACTTGGCGGGGGAGAGCCATCGACACCTCTTTCTCCCATTGACTTGCCAAGTAGCCCGCTCACCTCCTGGGTGGATGGTGGTGCCGGGATGTCTGAGGTCGGGCCAGGCCCAGGGTTGAGGTCGATCGGGGGCCAGGCGGCCTCGTGGTGGATGGTCCAAGATGGCGCCCCAGGATGGGCGCGAGGGCCGGCAGTGGATTGGACCCACGAGGTTGACATGCTCGAGGGCAGGGGTCTCTGAGGGGGCAGAGGACGTGCAATGGTGGTGTGTGGTACTTGTGGGCCTGGACTCGGGCCTGGTTGGGCCGGGGGAGAGCGGCCCTTCATGTGGCCTGTCCAACATGCGTCCCCCCCAGCTGAAGGCGGGGAGAGTTACCCATCTTCTTGGGGACTCTCCTCGTCGAGGCGGAAGAATCGGGACAGGCCATCCGCGTTGGCGTGATCTGGCCCAGGCCGGTGTTCAACTGTGAAGTCCATACCCTGCAGGGAGATGGACCAGCGTAGTAACTTCGGGTTTTCCCCCCGCATCTGCATCAGCCACTGCAGGGGTCGGTGGTCGGTCTGTGTTAGACCCGGGACCCTGGCCGGCCAAGACTCGCGTCGAGGTCAGTCAGGGATCGCCAGTTCTAAGTGTCAGGGCAAGGGAGTCACACACCAAGGCAACCCCCACTCGCCCTCTAGGTAACGTGGCGCGAGCAGTCAAGGCTAAACTTGGAGGCGATGTAAGTTAAGTATCTGCGCACGCACCCCAGCAACAACACCCAAGGCCCACCACAAAGGAAACTCCACACAAGGTTATATAAAAAATAGCCTTTGTATTCCAAAAACATACATTAGATAAAACACACACTTTACATTGTGCCAGAGGCACGGGCAGAATTTACAAGGGGAATTATATGTACAAGGGACAGGGCCACATGGACCACTGTCAGGGTATGCACTTTTAGAAATGACACTTTTTAGAAATAGCACTTTTTAGATCATAGAATTATCAATGTAGCACAAAAATAACATACAACCAGTCACTACTGGTACCAGGTGAGCACCACCTATGCAACCCTCACTATCTTAGGAGATTACACTAGGGACCTGGGCCTCGCTAGTACCACCTGCACTAGGGAGAAAACAACCACCTAAGTATTACAATACCTGTAGGGGTGTAAGAAAGAAAACACATGATGCATCGCAATACATTCAGCGGTGTAAAAGGACAGAGCACATGACGCATAAAAACACATTCAGAGGTGCAGCACAAGAGAACACATGATGAATAATCTACCCATTCAGAGGTGTAAGGAAAGGAAAACACATGATGCATCGCAATACATTCAGAGGTGTAGAAAATGAACAATTGCGCCAAACTCACGTAAGTCACCACCTGTGACTGTCCCTAGGCCCTCTGGCCTTGTTGGGGCTAGGACGCCCTGTGTCCAATGTCAGGGGGGGCCTAAACGGAGCAGTTGCCCACAAAGTGCTGGGCAACTGGGTAGCACAATGATGGGGCCAACACGATGGGGGAGCCTCACAGGCTCCGAGTAAACAACTGTCCCCTTGAGCCTCCCAGGAGCCTCTCTGGCTCAACCAACAATAGTGCGCCTGAGCCCCTCGTGGGCTCTACAAACAACTGTGGCGATTTTGAGCCTCTCTGGGCTTGCAAAATACAAAATTGTCCCCAGGAGCCTCGGGGCTCCTAATTAAAAATGCGGGGCCGTTGGAGTCCTTCGTGGACTCGGAATGGACGTCGGAGCGGCCCGCTGCCAACCGGGGCCGCTCTGTCACCCCCGGGATACTTGGAGCCTCTCGGGGCACAAAGAAACCACAAATTGCCCCCGGAGCCCTTGGGGGCTTCAATCACTGCAGTGCCTTTCGCAGGCACCGAAGCACACCGGGGGCTTCCTCCCCCCTTTCGGCACTCACCGGCTGCTGGCTGGAGAGCTCCCGCTCCTCGGGACTCTCCTCGGTGGCGGCAGGACTCTCTCCCTCCTCTGGGGCTGGCGGAAGGTCCGGGGCTCTCCCTCACTTGGGAGCCTCGGCTGGACGTGCAGGCTGCTTCCTGCTTCCCCGCCTGGCCCCGTCACGCTGCAACTTGCCTGGCTTCCTGCCTCGGGTGTCCGCCAATGGCAGCGCGGCCCCGAGCAGGGAGGCGGGCACTTCCGGGTCGCACTTGGCAGCGGCCCGGCAACGTTTTCACAACACTCCGGGCTGCGGCGGTGATTCTCCCAGGCACGAAGTCGAGGTGGGCACTCGATCCTGGGCAGAAATCAGTGGCAAAGTCCCGGGCAGGGTGGGCACCTGCCAGGGGACAAATTAATCCCAAATAAGCGAGGTGGCACTCGCGAATGCAGTAGCGACCGGGGCAAATGCCGGGTGGGCACCGGCTCTGAACAATAAAGCGCCCCGAGGCGCTTGCAGGAAATACAGCGCGCTCTCAGCGCTAGGGGGTCGCAATAAAGCGCGCTCAGCGCTATAAGCAAAACAAAGCGCTCCCAGGGGCTAGGAAAATCAGGAAGCGCTCACCAGCGCTAGGGACAACAGAGTCCAGCAAAAGTCCTTCTAGGCAGGTAGGGGGGCAAGGCTGGGCCCAGAGCCAGCTCACTGGGTCTCCAGGCAGGGAGACAGTCCAAGTGGCGGTCCTCTGGCCCAGCAACAGCAGCAGCCCCCTCAGGCAGGATCCTGGCAGAGAACAACTTCTGTGGGGACACAGCCCCATTTTTATACAGTACATTCCTTTGTCTGAAGGTGCAGGGTGGGGGCGGAACCAGTCGCAGCTGGTTCTTGAGTACCCTTGATGGCCCAACCACCCCTTTCTTTCACTGGCAGGGCTAGGGACATCAGTCACACCACAGGGGGGCGGAGCCAGCATTGTCTGGGGAAAACCCAGCCTCATTCAGGCCACAGGTACACTCCTCCCCAGCCATCAGCATGCTAATCTCCCACTCACCACCGGGCAGACCCATCCAGACTTCCTGGAGCCTGGCATGCCAGCCAGCTCCAGCCAATCACGCTCCAGCACCCTCACTGCACACATATCTCAATGTCCAGAAGTAGCACTTCCCTTCTAGACACATACATGCCGCAGACACCATCTCGCAGCATTCACTCTCACGAGTTTATACATACCAAACTCGAGCTTGTACTCCCCACGCATCAGGAACTACCAGGGACACACACATTCCCCATGCATTCCTATGGGAGGGCAGGCCAGCCATACTACATGCACGCACTTTCACTCTGGGGCCCAGGGAAAAGTGCGCAGAGACCCAAAAATCACTGACACAGGGTCACAAATAAGGCAAAAAGTCTAGGGGTGAACCTGCCCTGCGGGCCAAGTCCAACACAACCCCCTTCCAGCCAAAACGCAGGGGAGAACAATCACCACCGTGATGGACTTCCCTGCTTGGGGCGATAGAACACGGACGCAGGCCCGCCACTGCCGGGACACCCTCCTGTTCTATGCCACATTGAACCCCTAGGGTTCCTTCTAAAGCTACTGTAAGGACCAACTGGGCTACCCCACTGGTACTCCTCAGCTGTCCGCGGCCAGGACCAGGCCCTGGGCCACCCAGGTGCCACCGGTCCTTGCCAATTCGCAGAGCGGGGGGTAGTAACCCCTGGCACATAGTACCCATTCTCCACTCTCCCTGTCTGCAAGACAGGACTAGACTGCCACTGGTTCACCAGCCTTTGGTCTACAACCTCAGGCGGACCAGGAGTCTCAGGGAAGGCTCTCCTCCCCTTACCTCTTCTTCCAGGGTTCCTCCTCCTCCTGCGAGGGGTACCCTTACAACGCCACTCCAACCCAGGGTTTAACCCCTCAGGTTGCACCAGGGTCAGAGGTGGGCTCTCCCACCCTCTGCACCCCCTTCCAGAGGTCTGCCCTCTCCCAACTGGAGAAGTTCCTCTGGAAGAACCGGTCAGGACACTGGTTACAGTTGTCCTACCCTTCAGGTCAGGCAGAACCTGAACCTGGCCTCCCAACCTCCGGTCTAAAACCTTTGGTGGAATAATTGCCTGGCACTCCAGGACTTCTGGGGACTCACACGCAATCCCCCTGAGGCTGACACATGACCCATGTGTCGTGTGACTGTCTGTCTGGCGCAGATCTCCCGCCTCCTGTCCACCTGACAGTGCGCAAAGATCCCCCAGACCAGAAGTGGCGCCACCCGGGTCCACCCAAGAAGATCTAGCCCAACTGGCTAGTCTCTGGTCCACTGGTGCATCCACTGGGAAACTCATCCCCCAATCACTCCTCACTTCGGACTTCTGTGCACTCCCTCCTGGAGTAGCACTGCCGGACACTGGAACCCCTGGAGCTCTAGTTACAGACGCTCCAGGTTCCCTAGACACTAGGAGATCCTCCTCAAGTGTACTACCAGGACAGCCTAGGTCCCTAACCTGGTGTTCCCTCAAGAAACCACCCAAGTTCTGAGACAGGGCTTCGGGCCTCTGGGGGCTCTCAGCCACCCACTGACTCCTGCTCCACTGAGCCAGGTAGTCAGCCCCTCCACCTCTCTCACTATACTGGGACCTAGCTGGGCTACACTGAGCCTCTTCCACCACGCTGGGCTGGAAGATACCTATACCACTACAGTTGGACTCACTCTCCAATGACTCTACAGAACCTCTGGCACTCTCCCAGCGCTCTGCTTCTTCTGCAAGGGTGTCCGGATCAGCCAACCCACATTCCAACAGGTGTAGGCGCAACTCTGGCAAACAACTACTAAGCACCTGCTCTCTTAGAACCAGATCAAATAGTTTGTCAAACTCAGATTCCATGTGAACCTCTAACCATTCAGCCAGTGCACCTTGACATTCATCCACAAACTCCCCCCAAGACTGGTGAGACAGTTTCCTACTGCCCCTGAATCTCAACCTATACTCCTCCTCTGGGGAAACAGGTACCAGACTCTGGGAACTGGGAGTGGGATTTCCTGCACTGAGATTCAAATAGCTGCCACCACTGGACTCAACCCTCCCTGGGGGATCCAGAAAATTATGACTGCAGTCAGGGGATAACCTACACTCTAGGGCTATCTTCTCCCTGGCCAAGGCCCTCTCAGCCTCTGCAATCCGCTCATTCACACCCAGCTGCGCCATCTTCCAGGCATGCTCTAACCTGAGCTTCTCTATGGCCAGCTGGTGCTCCCTCTCTTCTCTCCTATCCACCCACTCCTCTGGGGACAGGGAAAGGGATGGGGTGCTACATCTGACACTGGACCCAGCAAGGGACTCCCTATCTAGGGGGTACTCGCTCTCTGCTGGCGCCCATCCACTGTCAAACTCACTCTCCACATCAGACTCTTCAGGGCTCCCCTCAGACCCACCACCCTCATGGTGTGCGGTCCGGGCCCTCTCCCTCTCACTGTGCTCACGCTCCCAGTCACTCTTCTGCCACAGGATCATGTTATCCCTAAGCTTGGACTGGGTGTCTGACTCACTCACTGGGATGTCTCTCTCCTTACATAACCGTACCAACTCATGCACACTGTACTTAAACAGGCCACAAAGGTTAAAAGGAGATTCCATCTTGACAGGATGCTCACAGACACGTGCAACACAAGGGAACTAGCAATCTGAAGTAAAAGTACACAATTCCAAAACTTCCACACTCTCCTTAAAAAAAAAGAACTCACTCATGCGTCCAGGGAAACACACCATTCATCCACACACACCCTCCCCTCGGATCGGTAAGGCAGTTTCTACCACCCCTGACTTCTCAACCTGACCACAAGTGACACAGGTACCAAACTCTGGAAGCAGGGCGGGGGACAAATGTACTGAACACAATTATCAAATTACACTCTTCAGGAGAAGCAATAATGGAACTTCACCAAAAACACAATAATCCCCAACAATGTGGTCATCCAAAAATGCAGAGCTTTGTAGTGGCCAGTTGCTACTGTGGTACAACGCAAACACAAATCCTTATCCTCACCGCTTGCCGCCAATGTTAGACCCGGGACCCTGGCCGGCCAAGACTCGCGTCGAGGTCAGTCAGGGATCGCCAGTTCTAAGTGTCAGGGCAAGGGAGTCACACACCAAGGCAACCCCCACTCGCCCTCTAGGTAACGTGGCGCGAGCAGTCAAGGCTAAACTTGGAGGCGATGTAAGTTAAGTATCTGCGCACGCACCCCAGCAACAACACCCAAGGCCCACCACAAAGGAAACTCCACACAAGGTTATATAAAAAATAGCCTTTGTATTCCAAAAACATACATTAGATAAAACACACACTTTACATTGTGCCAGAGGCACGGGCAGAATTTACAAGGGGAATTATATGTACAAGGGACAGGGCCACATGGACTACTGTCAGGGTATGCACTTTTAGAAATGACACTTTTTAGAAATAGCACTTTTTAGATCATAGAATTATCAATGTAGCACAAAAATAACATACAACCAGTCACTACTGGTACCAGGTGAGCACCACCTATGCAACCCTCACTATCTTAGGAGATTACACTAGGGACCTGGGCCTCGCTAGTACCACCTGCACTAGGGAGAAAACAACCACCTAAGTATTACAATACCTGTAGGGGTGTAAGAAAGAAAACACATGATGCATCGCAATACATTCAGCGGTGTAAAAGGACAGAGCACATGACGCATAAAAACACATTCAGAGGTGCAGCACAAGAGAACACATGATGAATAATCTACCCATTCAGAGGTGTAAGGAAAGGAAAACACATGATGCATCGCAATACATTCAGAGGTGTAGAAAATGAACAATTGCGCCAAACTCACGTAAGTCACCACCTGTGACTGTCCCTAGGCCCTCTGGCCTTGTTGGGGCTAGGACGCCCTGTGTCCAATGTCAGGGGGGGCCTAAACGGAGCAGTTGCCCACAAAGTGCTGGGCAACTGGGTAGCACAATGATGGGGCCAACACGATGGGGGAGCCTCACAGGCTCCGAGTAAACAACTGTCCCCTTGAGCCTCCCAGGAGCCTCTCTGGCTCAACCAACAATAGTGCGCCTGAGCCCCTCGTGGGCTCTACAAACAACTGTGGCGATTTTGAGCCTCTCTGGGCTTGCAAAATACAAAATTGTCCCCAGGAGCCTCGGGGCTCCTAATTAAAAATGCGGGGCCGTTGGAGTCCTTCGTGGACTCGGAATGGACGTCGGAGCGGCCCGCTGCCAACCGGGGCCGCTCTGTCACCCCCGGGATACTTGGAGCCTCTCGGGGCACAAAGAAACCACAAATTGCCCCCGGAGCCCTTGGGGGCTTCAATCACTGCAGTGCCTTTCGCAGGCACCGAAGCACACCGGGGGCTTCCTCCCCCCTTTCGGCACTCACCGGCTGCTGGCTGGAGAGCTCCCGCTCCTCGGGACTCTCCTCGGTGGCGGCAGGACTCTCTCCCTCCTCTGGGGCTGGCGGAAGGTCCGGGGCTCTCCCTCACTTGGGAGCCTCGGCTGGACGTGCAGGCTGCTTCCTGCTTCCCCGCCTGGCCCCGTCACGCTGCAACTTGCCTGGCTTCCTGCCTCGGGTGTCCGCCAATGGCAGCGCGGCCCCGAGCAGGGAGGCGGGCACTTCCGGGTCGCACTTGGCAGCGGCCCGGCAACGTTTTCACAACACTCCGGGCTGCGGCGGTGATTCTCCCAGGCACGAAGTCGAGGTGGGCACTCGATCCTGGGCAGAAATCAGTGGCAAAGTCCCGGGCAGGGTGGGCACCTGCCAGGGGACAAATTAATCCCAAATAAGCGAGGTGGCACTCGCGAATGCAGTAGCGACCGGGGCAAATGCCGGGTGGGCACCGGCTCTGAACAATAAAGCGCCCCGAGGCGCTTGCAGGAAATACAGCGCGCTCTCAGCGCTAGGGGGTCGCAATAAAGCGCGCTCAGCGCTATAAGCAAAACAAAGCGCTCCCAGGGGCTAGGAAAATCAGGAAGCGCTCACCAGCGCTAGGGACAACAGAGTCCAGCAAAAGTCCTTCTAGGCAGGTAGGGGGGCAAGGCTGGGCCCAGAGCCAGCTCACTGGGTCTCCAGGCAGGGAGACAGTCCAAGTGGCGGTCCTCTGGCCCAGCAACAGCAGCAGCCCCCTCAGGCAGGATCCTGGCAGAGAACAACTTCTGTGGGGACACAGCCCCATTTTTATACAGTACATTCCTTTGTCTGAAGGTGCAGGGTGGGGGCGGAACCAGTCGCAGCTGGTTCTTGAGTACCCTTGATGGCCCAACCACCCCTTTCTTTCACTGGCAGGGCTAGGGACATCAGTCACACCACAGGGGGGCGGAGCCAGCATTGTCTGGGGAAAACCCAGCCTCATTCAGGCCACAGGTACACTCCTCCCCAGCCATCAGCATGCTAATCTCCCACTCACCACCGGGCAGACCCATCCAGACTTCCTGGAGCCTGGCATGCCAGCCAGCTCCAGCCAATCACGCTCCAGCACCCTCACTGCACACATATCTCAATGTCCAGAAGTAGCACTTCCCTTCTAGACACATACATGCCGCAGACACCATCTCGCAGCATTCACTCTCACGAGTTTATACATACCAAACTCGAGCTTGTACTCCCCACGCATCAGGAACTACCAGGGACACACACATTCCCCATGCATTCCTATGGGAGGGCAGGCCAGCCATACTACATGCACGCACTTTCACTCTGGGGCCCAGGGAAAAGTGCGCAGAGACCCAAAAATCACTGACACAGGGTCACAAATAAGGCAAAAAGTCTAGGGGTGAACCTGCCCTGCGGGCCAAGTCCAACAGTCTGCACCCGGAAGTGGGTACCAAAAAGGTAGGGCCGGAGTTTCTTGAGGGCCCAGACTACAGCGAAGGCCTCCCTCTCTATGGTGCTCCAGCGTTGTTCCCGTGGTAGGAGTCGCCGGCTGATGAAGGCCACTGGCTGATCAAGGCCTTCGGTGTTCAATTGCGACAGGACCGCCCCAATGCCGTGGTCGGAGGCATCCGTCTGGACGACGAACTCCCGGCTGTAGTCGGGGGCCTGGAGCACAGGGGCGGAACACATGGCGGCTTTCAATTGTTCAAATGCAGCTTGACACTCGGGGGTCCAGTTGACTTTCTTGGGCTGATTCTTTGACGTGAGTTCTGTGAGGGGCCCCACCATCGTACCATAGTCTTTCACGAACCTTCGGTAATAGCCCGTGAGGCCCAGGAAGGCTCGTACTTCAGTCTGGGTGATGGGGGGCTGCCAGGATTGGATGGCGGCAATTTTTAGCTGCAGAGGGGCCACCAGGCCGCTTCCCACCTGGTGCCCGAGGTATGTTACAGACCCTTGCCCAATTTGACACTTGCTGGCCTTGATCGTGAGGCCAGCTCGCTGAAGGGCTTGCAGCACTGTTCGGAGGTGGTGGAGGTGTTCGGACCAATGGTGGCTGTATACAGCGATGTCGTCTAGGTAGGCGGCGCTGAATTCTTCGAGCCCCGCCAGGACCTGATTGACGAGCCGTTGGAATGTTGCTGGGGCATTCTTCATGCCGAAGGGCATGACTGTGAAATGGTAATGGCCATCGGGGGTGGAAAAGGCAGAGCGTTCTTGCGCCCGGGGTGTGAGGCCGATTTGCCAGTAGCCCGCCGTCAGGTCGAAGATACTGAGGTAGCGGGCAGCTCCCATGCGGTCGATTAGTTCATCTGCCCGGGGGATGGGATGTGCGTCTGTTCTGGTGACCGCATTCAAGCCCCGGTAGTCAACGCAGAACCGGAGTTCTGGTGTGGTGCCGGGGGCAGCTGCTTTGGGGACCAGTACTACAGGGCTGGCCCAGGGGCTGTCTGAGGGCTCGATGACCCCGAGCGCGAGCATCTTGGCTACTTCTTCCTGGATGCAGGCCCGTACCCGATCTGGCACGCGGTAGGCCCGGTGGCGGATAGGGGGGCTGTCCCCCGTGTCCACATCGTGCACACACCAGGAAGTGACACCTGGGGTGAGGGAGAACAGGCTGGCGAACTGTGACAGGAGGACTCGACACTCCTGGTGTTGCTCTCTGGTGAGGGCCCCCGAGAGTCGGACCCCATCCACGGAGCCGTCTTGCTCCCGAGTCCGTAGGAGGTCAGGGAGGGGCTCGGAGTCTTCTTCAGCCCCATTGTCTGTGGCCATCAGGAGGCTGAGTTCTGTACGCACAAAGTGGGGCTTCAGTCTGTTAGCGTGGAGGACCCGGAGGGGGTTCCGGGGCGATTCCATGTCGATGAGATAGGTGGCAGGGCCCTTGCGCTCGACTACTTTGAAGGGCCCCGTCCATTTGTCTTGCAGGGCGCATGGCTCGGTGGGGGACATCACCCATACCTGTTGGCCAGGTTCAAATTCAATGGAAGAGGCATTCCGGTCATACCACTTTTTCATGTCCTCTTGGCTGGCCTCTAGGTTAGCTTTCGCCAGCTCCCTGAACCGCCGGGTCTGGTTGCGGAGGGTTAGGAGGTACCGGAAGGCATCTGGAGGGTTCTTTAGCGGGGGCATCTCCCAGCCTTCCTTGACTAGGCTGAGTGGTCCCCGCACTGGGTGTCCATATAGCAGTTCAAACGGGCTGAAGCCCAGGCATTTCTGAGGGACCTCCCGATAGGCGAAGAGGAGGCACGGTAGCAGCACATCCCACTGGCGACGGAGGGGTTCTTCCAACCCCCCGATCATCCCTTTTAGCGTGCGGTTGAACCGCTCAACGAGTCCGTTCCCTTGAGGGTGATAGGGGGTCGTGAATCGGTAGGTAACCCCGCACTGTTGCCAGAGGGATTTCATATATTTAGAAATAAAGTTCGTGCCTCTGTCGCTGACGACTTCTCGGGGGAAGCCCACCCGGGAGAAGATCCCCATTAGAGCCCGGCCGACTACCGGGGCTGTCACGGTCCGCAGGGGAACAGCCTCAGGGTAGCGGGTGGCGTGGTCCACTAGCACCAAGATGAATCGATGGCCTTGTTTGGTACGCGGGTCCAGGGGTCCCACGATGTCTATCCCGACCCTCTCGAACGGGGTGGTGACCACGGGAAAAGGTTGCAGGGGGGCCTTTAGTTTGCGGCCGCTCTTTCCACTGGCTTGGCATGTGGGGCAAGATCGGCAGTGCTGGTGTACATCGTTTCTCATTTTGGGCCAGAAGAAGTGGGTCACTAGGCGACTGTAGGTTTTATCTTGTCCCAGGTGTCCTGCTAGGGGGACATCGTGGGCCAGGTTTAGCAGAAAGTCTCTAAAACGGAGCGGCACCACTAGTACTCGGCTGGCCCCCAGCTCTGCGATTCTTTGCTCACTGTACAGCAGATCATTGTCCCAGTAGACCCAGTGAGTTCCGGAGGTATCCCCTGCGCTTTGGGCGAGCGCTTGCTGGCGGAGTCCCTCGAGGGAGGGACAGGTCTTCTGTTCCTGGCGAAATTGCTCTTGCGTGGGCCCCCCCTCTTGAGGCCACTGGTCGAGGTTAGCGAGGTCGGAAGGTTGAGCTGGTTCGGGGGGGACGTCATGGTCGGTGGTTTCGGCTGGGGCGACCGGAGGCGGTGGCGCCGGCCATTCGGGTTCTTCTGGGCGGTGGTTGGCACGGGCGGCCATGGACCGGGTGGTGACACACGCCCAGTCTGGGACGCCTAACATCCCCAGGTGTTCTCTTCGTTCTATGGCTGCCCACGGAGAGCTTTCAAGGTCATTCCCCAGGAGGCAGTCTACGGGGGCATCGTCTCGGACTGTTACCTTCAACATGCCGGAGACCCCTCCCCATTCGAAAGGGACGCAGGCCATCCGACACAGACTTTCTGAGTTATCGGCTGAACGTACCGGGCAGAGAATGTTCGGTAGATATTGTTCTGGGGTCACCAGGTGACAGCGGACGGCTGTTACACTGGCCCCGGTGTCACGAAGGGCTTCGGCCCGGCGTCCATTGATGCTCACCCATTGGCTGTACTTCTGGGTGTTAGCGGGTAGGGGGACCCGCGGGACCATGTCTCTCCCCCCTAAGCAGGCTAGGGCCATGGCGGCTGGCTCCCATTCTTGATGCTCTTGTTCATATTCCTCTTGTTCCTCTGTGATCTGTTCCTCCCCTAGGGCAGCAGCAGCTACCTGGCGGGGCCTTGGGCTCTGGTACTGGGGGCAGTTTGGGTCGTTCGCATAGTGGCCGACTCGTTGGCATCGATGGCACGTCACATTGGCTCGATATCCCGGTCGCGCCGGGGTGCTGCCCCGGTTGGCCGGAGGGGTGGTGCTGGTAGCGGGGGCGACCGGGGCGTTGTCTCTTCCTCGTCCTTGGCCCCCTCCTCCCCCTCGGGGACGGTGCTGACCATTGTTTCTCCGGTTCTGTTCGTAGGACCCATTCCGGCCCACTCTGGTGATCTCCCACCGGTCAGCTTCGGCTGCGAGCTGCCGGGGATCCGTTAACTTGCTGTCGAGGAGGTGCTGGCGGAGTTCAATGAAGCAATTGTTCGACAGATGCTCCCATACCATAAGATTAAACAGTTGTTCGTAGGTTGTGACGTTGCTTCCTTTGATCCAGCCCTCGAAGGCTCGGCTAAAGTAGTTTACATAGTCCACCCAAGTTGTACCCGGGATGCGGGTGCAGTCTCGGAACCTCTGACGGTACATTTCGGGTGTGAGGCCATAGCGGGTGAGGAGTGCAGCTTTCATATGGTCATAGGAGGTCATCTGGTGGTCCGGGAGCTGTAGCAGGGCATCGCGGCCCTCATTGAGGAATCTCCCCCATAGACCGGCTCCCCAATCGCTTCTATCGATCCGGTGTGCAGTCATAGCGATTTCATAGGCCTTAAACCATTGCTGGATGTCGTCCTCTCGGAAGTATTCTCGAACAACATCCTTGGGGATGTGTACCTTTTTCTCTGTTGCCCCTGGGGAGTGGGGTTGTTCGGGCACCCCTACTCCTTTATTCTGCTTGCGTAGGTTGATCTCAGCTAAGTTCCGCTCGTGTTCGTACGCTAGTTTCTTTTCCTCGAGCTCCCTTTGTCTCTGTTTCTCCTCTCTTTCTTCTCGGAGACGCAGGTGCTCTAAGTTGATTTTTTGTTCGGCCAACTTAAGCTCAATGTCCATTTTGAGTCGGGCCATTTCCAGCTCGTGTAGTCGGGTTTTTTCTCTTTCCTGGATCTCGTCTTGCGAGAGACCCGTTCTTTGCTCTTCAGGGGCCGTGGTGGTTTTTGCTGCGGTGCTCTGATCGGGGGTTCCGGCGGCCCCGGTTTCTGCCCAAGACTCTAGGGCATGCTTAAAATCGTCTTTGGTACTTAGTCCGGTGGTAGCGATACCTAGTTCGATGCAGAATTGTTTTAGTTCACGATGGCTGTACTCATCCAATTTCTCCATCTGGAACTTCTCGGTTGATCCGCTTTCTTTAGTTGTCATTGTGATTTCGTCGTGGGGTGAGCTACTCTCTGTACGTTTATGCGGTGATTCGGATCGCGCCGCTGGCCACCAATGTTAGACGGACCGGGAGGGTCGGCCGAGGATAAGGGGAGAGGTCTCCGGGGAGAGCCGTCTCCAGCGATCGTACAGACAAGTAACTTCCCCCCCACAGACGGACACCACACAAGGTTGAAGTTCAACGAGACTTTATAGGCAATTCTTTAAGTTTACGATGGAATGGTACAAGGAGGTCTGGACTCAGGGGTCCCCTCGATTCTAGTCTCTGGTTTGGGAAAAGGGTAGCGGGACAGTCTTGTTACCAAAAAGATGAAAATAGCTCTCAATCCTCGAGCTCGGCGTTCTAGATGATCGGGCCGCGGCGGAGCCAGCAGGTCCCGAGATGGACGAAGGAAACGACGGTCCGCGGCGGAGCCTGCAGGTCCCGATGAAGATGATGGTTACAAACGGTCCGCGGCCACGCCAGCAGGTCCCGACGACGATGAAGGATATGAAGGTTACGAAGGTTGCGGCAGCACCAGCAGGCCAGACGATGGTGCACAAGACAGAGCCACGGCAGCGCCGGTAGTCCGTCAAGGATGAGTTCTTCTTTGCGTCTCTCGACTCCAAGATACAACTCCTTCCTGCTCTGGAGCTGCCCCAGTTATAGGGCTGGTGTGCTTTGATGTCCGGACCCTCGCACTTGGAGGTCGGGAGGTCCGGGATGAGGGAGTCCAGACACCCAGCAGGGGGGTGGAGCCGGCGCCCGGGGAGGCGATGGGCGAGCGGCACTTGGCGGGGGAGAGCCATCGACACCTCTTTCTCCCATTGACTTGCCAAGTAGCCCGCTCACCTCCTGGGTGGATGGTGGTGCCGGGATGTCTGAGGTCGGGCCAGGCCCAGGGTTGAGGTCGATCGGGGGCCAGGCGGCCTCGTGGTGGATGGTCCAAGATGGCGCCCCAGGATGGGCGCGAGGGCCGGCAGTGGATTGGACCCACGAGGTTGACATGCTCGAGGGCAGGGGTCTCTGAGGGGGCAGAGGACGTGCAATGGTGGTGTGTGGTACTTGTGGGCCTGGACTCGGGCCTGGTTGGGCCGGGGGAGAGCGGCCCTTCATGTGGCCTGTCCAACACAGCTCCACCGATGCACCCACCACACAGCTCCACGAGGCACCCACCACACAGCTCCACCGATGCACCTACCACACAGCTCCACCGATGCACCCATCACACAGCTCCAGCGTTGCAGCCACCACACAGCTCCACCGACACAGCTCCACCAATGCACCCACCACACAGCTCCACCGATGCACCCACCAAACAGCTCCACCGATGCACCCACCACACAGCTCCACCGATGCACCCACCACACAGCTCCACTGAGGCACCCACCACACAGCTCCACAGGTGCACCCACTACACAGCTCCTCAGATGCACCCACCACACACCTCCACAGATGCACCCACCACACAGCTCCACAGATGCACCCACCATACAGCTCCACCTATGCACCCACCACACAGCTCCACAGATGCACCCACCACACAGCTCCACAGATGCACCCACCACCCAGCTCCACCGATGAACCCA
Source organism: Lissotriton vulgaris (assembly GCF_964263255.1). Lineage (NCBI taxonomy): Eukaryota > Metazoa > Chordata > Amphibia > Caudata > Salamandridae > Lissotriton > Lissotriton vulgaris. The sequence goes on along the minus strand of NC_141695.1, from coordinate 1,024,128,186 downwards.
CCACACAGCTCCACTGATGCACCCATCACCCAGTCCCACTGATGCACCCACCACACAGCTCCACCGACACAGCTCCACCGATGCACCCACCACACAGCTCCCCTGATGCAACCACCACACAGCTCCACCGATGCACCCACCACACAGCTCCACTGATGCAACCACCACACAGCTCCACTGACACAGCTCCACCGATGCACCCACCACACAGCTCCACAGAGGCACCCACCACACAGCTCCACAGATGCACCCACCACACAGCTCCACCGAAGCACCCACCACACAGCTCCACCGATGCACCCACCACGCAGCTCCACCGAGGCACCCACCACACAGCTCCACTGATGCACCCACCACACAGCTTCACCGATGCACCCACCACAAAGCTCCAGCGATGCAGCCACCGCACAGCTCCACCGACACAGCTCCACCATTGCACCCACCACACAGCTTCACCGAGGCACCCACCACACAGCTCCACCGATGCACCCACCACACAGCTCCACTGAGGCACCCACCATACAGCTCCACCGATGCACCCAACACACAGCTCCACTGATGCACCCACCACACAGCTCCACCGATGCACCCACGACACAGCTCCACAGATGCACCCACCACACAGCTCAACAGAGGCACCCACCACACAGCTCCACAGATGCACCCACCACATAGCTCCACCGAGGCACCCAACAAACAGCTCCACCGATGCACCCACCACACAGCTCCACCGAGGCACTCACCACAGAGCTCCACCGAGGCACCCACCACACAGCTCCACCGAGGCACCCACCACCCAGCTCCACTGATGCACCCACCACACAGCTCCACCGACACAGGTCCACCGATGCACCCACCACACAGCTCCAGCGATGCAGCCACCACACAGCCCCACCGACACAGCTCCACCAATGCACCCACCACAGAGCTCCACCGAGGCACCCACCACACAGCTCCACTGATGCACCCACCACACAGCTCCACTGAGGCACCCACCATACAGCGCCACCGATGCACCCACCACACAGCTCACAGCTCCACTGATGCACCCACCACACAGCTCCACCGATGGACCCACCACACAGCTCCACAGATGCACCCACCACACGGCTCCTCAGAGGCCCCCAACACACAGCTCCACCGATGCACCCATCACACAGCTCCACCGAGGCACCCACCTCCCATCTCCACAGATGCACCCATCACACAGCTCCACCAATGCACCCACCACACAGCTCCACTGATCCAACCACCACACAGCTCCTCCGACACAGCTCCACTGATGTACCCACCACACAGCTCCACTGATGCAACCACCACACAGCTCCACTGACACTGCTCTACCGATGCACCCACCACAGAGCTCCACAGATGCCCCCACCACACAGCTCCACCAAGGCACCTACCACACAGCTCCACTGATGCACCCACTACACAGCTCCACCTTTGCACCCACCACACAGCTCCACCTATGCACCCACCACACAGCTCCGCTGAGGCACCCACCACACAGCTCCACCGAGGCACCCACTACACAGCTCCACCGATGCACCCACCACACAGGTCCACAGATGCACCCAGCTCCACTGATGCACCCACCACACAGCTCCACTGATGCCCCCACCACCCAGCTCCACTGATGCACCCACCACACAGCTCCACCGGCACAGCTCCACCGACGCAACCACCACACAGCTCCACCGATGCACCCACCACACCGCTCCACCGATGCACCCACCACACAGCTCCACGAAAAAACCCACCACACAGCTACACAGATGCACCCACCACACAGCTACACAGATGCACCCACCACACAGATCCACAGATGCACCTACCACACAGCTCCACAGATGCACCCACCACACAGCTCCACCAATGCACCCACCACACAGCTCCACAGATTCACCCACCACACAGATCCACAGACACAGCTCCACCAATGCACTCACCACACAGCTCCACCCAGGCACCCACCACTCAGCTCCACCGATGCACCCACCACACAGCTCCACTGAGGCACCCACTATACAGCTCCACTGATGCACCCACCACACAGCTCACAGCTCCACCGATGCACCCACCACACAGCTCCACCGATGCACCCACCACACAGCTCCACAGATGCACCCACCACACAGCTCCACAGATGCCCCCACCACACAGCTCCAACGATGCACCCACCACACAGCTCCACCGATGCATCCACCACACAGCTCCACCGAGGCACCCACCACACAGCTCCACCGAGGCACCCACCTCCCAGCTCCACCGATGCACCCACCACACAGCTCCACTGACACAGCTCCACCAATACACCCACCACACAGCTCCACTGATGCAACCACCACACAGCTCCACCGACACAGCTCCACCGATGCACCCACCACACAGCTCCACAGATGCCCCACCACACAGCTTCACTGATGCACCCACCACACAGCTCCACCGAGGCAACTACCACACACCTCCACCGATGCACCCACCACACAGCTCCATCTATGCACCCACCATGCAGTTCCACCTATGCACCCACCACACAGCTCCACAGAGGCACTGTTGGACCTGGGCCTCTTGGCAGGGTCATCCCTAAACTTTTTGCCTTCCTCCAATACTCTCTCTGACCTATTTTGTTTGGTTTAATGACTCTGGGCACTTTACCACTGCTGACCAGTGCTAAAGTGCATATGCTCTCCCTACTGAAAATTGTACATGTGATTGATGTCCATGATTGGTTCATTGGATTTACTGTTAGTCCCTAGTAAAGTGCACCAGGAGTGCCAGGGCTTGTAAATGCCAATACTGCTAGTGGGCCTGCAGAGCTGGTTGCGCCACCCACAGAAGCAGCCTTAAAATGTGTCTAGGGTCTGCCATTGCAGAACCTGCGTGCAGTCTGGTACTGTCATGCTGGCTGGGCAAGTGCACCCACTTGCCAGCCCCTAAACCTTCCCTTAACTTCATATTAGTCACCCCTATGGTAGGCCCTAGGGCAGTGTGCATTGTAAGTATAAGGTAGGACATGCCCTGATGTGTGTGGCATGTTCTAATAGTGAATTACTGCCAAATTCGTTTTTCACTATTGCAAGGCTACCTGCTCCCTTTAGGCCAGAATGGGCTGCTGGAATTATTACACTCTATAATCCCAGCAGGCTCAGGGAACATGGTAGAGAGTCATGTTTAGTATGCCTGAACTCAGAATAATAAAATACTTCTTTTAGTAAAGTTTATTTTAATATCCTGGGTTTGCAAATGCTACTTTTAGAAAGTTAGCATTTGCTTGTCTAACCATTTCAGCCCGCCTCTGCTCTTGTGTGTATCTGACTGTCTGAGTGTGTGAGTGACAGGGCTGGGAGTTGACAGGTTGTGAATAGCAGGATGACACCTTAGTGGGTGGTGGGAGTTTCCCCTGAATGATGCATCAGGCTGTGCTCTGCCTCCACAATGCTGGCTCCGCCCCCCTGGGGAGCGACTGATGACTCAGCCTGCACCTGGCCCAGGAAGGACCGAAGCTTGTCAACAAAGTGCTCAAGCTGCCCCTGTCTTCACAATGCCGGCTCCGCCCCCCTGGGGAGCGGCTGATGTGCCTGCCCTCACACTGAATGCAGAAGCAGAAGTACCCACCACAAGTGCTCAGGGACTGAGAACAGTTATGCAAAGGCCCCCCTGGCCTGCAAGAACAAAAGAAACTGGGTATAAAAGTAGGAGCCCTGCTCCTTGTAAATTAGATCCTGTTTGTGCTACAGAAGAAACTCTGCCCGAAGAGAAGGACCTGGAAGGACAAGGAGGAGTGCTGTCTCTGGCCTGTGTCTGGTGCCTTGCTGCAGAAGGAGAGGAAAAGAAGAGACTACAAGAGACTTTTGCTTTTATTGAACTTTGTGCCAAACTCTGCTGAAAGATCTCCAAGGGCTTGCTGCTGAACTTGCCCCCTGACCAGCGCCCCAGGACCAGTGGGCGCTACACCCTGAAGAAAGCGACTGTGTGTGCTGCTTATCGCTGCAGCGCTGACTGAGGAGTCTGGGAGCGCTGGGGATCCCTGCCACGCTCCCCGTAATCCAAGGCATCGATATCCCCCCAAGCACCGTGACCGGGGCCCAAAGCAACAGCAAGAGCAACGTGAAGCCCAGTCGCCACTGGCCCGAGCACCGTGACTGCCTCTGCACCGGGAGCCCCGAGAGCAACGTGAAGGAGGACCCGTCCGGTCCAAGCGCCCGAATTGACTGTGCCTCGCGCCGTCAATCCACCTGCAAAGATGGACAGCCGCCCTGTGATAACCCCCCTCTGGTCGGCATCCTGCCCGACAGCTCAGCTGTGAGCGCACAGCTGCAACCGGCACTTTGGCTGGGTACGTCCCGCACTTGGGGACCGTACTGCCACTTGCTGCCACCACACAGCCGCCGCCTCCAGGGTCGGAGCGAACGCCAAAGGAAGGACCCTGCCGCCACCAAGCACCGCCGCCCCGGGTGACCCGTGACCTGCCCGGCTGAGAGCCGCAGCGCGCATCGACCCCGGAGAAGCAAAGCGACGTGGGACAGCTCCCCTTGAAGCCGCCCGCTCCACAAGAATTTGAAAGGTACTGTGCTGTGTCCTCACGGTGCGAGCGACCTGCAACTCGAGCTCGCACCGCGCTATCTGCTCCCAACGCGAGCCGCCTCTGAAACCTAGGCTCGCACGGCTCCTGGTCCTCGAGGACCACGCGGGAAGCGTGAGCTTTGGGTGGCCAGGCCCGATCTCCTCTCTGAAGCGAGCGGAGAAAGCGGAACGCGCATTGAGGCGCTACAAGACACTGAACCTGGGCAGAAGGCCCAAAAGATTGCTTATTGCTAAGAAAGAACTGTGGCAACTTGAAACTAAGTAGACTGGAACCGCTATTGAAAGTTGGACAACTGTATTTACAAGCCTGCTTGAAATTTATATAAAGAATATATATTTTTACAAATACAGTTTGGTGTCATTGTGTGGTGGGTTGGTTGTGATGGTGTAATATTGCAAATGTTTAACCCTATGTGCCCCAGAGATTAGCCTGAGACTGCTTAAGCCACACTACCTAGAGGGTAAGCAGAGGTTGTCTTGAAGGTAACCCTCAGCCCTGACGAGGAAGAGAGAGTCCCTGCTTGTCGCCAGTGCTGCACTGCGCCAACTAGAGACTCCCCCTTCCTACAGGCACCCACCACACAGCTTCACTGAGGCACCCACCACACAGCTTCACCGATGCACCCACCACACAGCTCCACCGATGCACCCACCACCCAGCTCCACTGATGCACCCACCACACAGCTCCACTGATGCACCCACCACACAGCTCCACTGATGCCCCCACCACCCAGCTCCACCGATGCACCCACCACACAGCTCCACTGATGCCCCCACCACCCAGCTCCACCGATGCACCCACCACACAGCTCCACTGATGCAACCACCACACAGCTCCACCAACACAGCTCCACCGATGCACCCACCACACAGCTCCACTGATGCAACCACCACACAGCTCCACCAACACAGCTCCACCGATGCACCCACCACACAGCTCCAATGATGCAACCACCACACAGCACCACAGATACACCCACCACACAGCTCCACAGATGCACCCATCATCCAGCTCCACTGATGCACCCACCACACAGCTCCACTGATGCACCCACCACCCAGCTCCACCGATGCACCCAGCACACAGATCCACCGACAATGCTCCACCGATGCACCCACCACACAGCTCCACTGATGCAACCACCACACAGCTCCACCGACACAGCTTCACCGATGCACCCACCACACAGCTCCACTGATGCAACCACCACACAGCTCCACCGACACAGCTCCTCCGATGCACCCACCACAGAGCTCCACAGATGACCCCACCACACAGCTCCACCGATGTACCCAAGACACAGCTACACCGAGGCACCCACCACACAGCTCCACCGAGGCACCTACCACACAGCTCCACCGATGCACCTACCACACAGCTCCACCTATGCACCCACCACACAGCTCCTCCGAGGCACCCACCACACAGCTCAACAGATGCACCCACCACACAGCTTCACAGAGGCACCCACCACACAGCTCCACAGATGCACCCAGCACACAGCTCCACTGAAGCACCCACCGACACAGCTCCACTGATGCACCCACCACACAGCTCCACTGATGCAATCACCACACAGCTCCACTGACACAGCTCCAACAATGCACCCACCACAGAGCTCCACAGATGCCCCCACCACACAGCTCCACCGAGGCACCTACCACACAGCTCCACCGATGCACCCACTACACAGCTCTACCTTTGCACCCACCACACAGCTCCACCTATGCACCCACCACACAGCTCCATTGAGGCACCCACCACACAGCTCCACCGAGGCACCCACCACACAGCTCCACCGATACACCCACCACACAGGTCCACAGATGCACCCAGCTCCACTGATGCACCCACCACACAGCTCCACTGATGCCCACACCACCCAGCTCCACCGATGCACCCACCACACAGCTCCACCGACACAGCTCCACCGACGCAACCACCACACAGCTCCACAGATACACCCTCCACACAGCTCCACAGATGCACCCAGTTCCACTGATGCACCCACCACACAGCTCCACTGATGCACCCACCACCCATGTCCACCGATGCACCCACCACACAGCTCCACCGACACAGCTCCACCGATGCACCCACCACACAGCTCCACTGATGCAACTACCACACAGCTCCACCGACACAGCTCCACCGATGCACCCACCACACAGCTCCACTGATGCAACCACCACACAGCTCCACAGACACAGCTCCACCGATGCACCCACCACAGAGCTCCACAGATGACCCCACCACACAGCTCCACTGATGCACCCAAGATACAGCTACACCGAGGCACCCACCACACAGCTCCACCGATGCACCCACCACACAGCTCCACCGATGCACCCACCACACAGCTCCACAGAGGCACCCACCACACAGCTCCACCGATGCACCCACCACACAGCTTCACCGATGCACCAACCAAACAGCTCCACAGATGCAGCCACCACACAGCCCCACCGACACAGCTCCACCAATGCACCCACCACACAGCTCCACGAGGCACCCACCACACAGATCCACCGATGCACCCACCACACAGATCCAGCGATGCACCCACCACACAGCTCCACCGAGGCACCCACCACACAGCTCCACCAAGGCACCCACCATCCAGCTCCACCGATGCACCTACCACCCAGCTCCACCTACACAGCTCCACTGATGCACCCACCACACAGCTCCACCGAGGCACCCACCACACACCTCCACCGAGGCACCTACCACACAGCTCCACCGATGCACCCACCACACAGCTCCACCTATGCACCCACCACACAGCTTCACCGAGGCACCCACCACACAGCTCAACAGATGCACCCACCACACAGCTCCACAGAGGCACCCACCGCACAGCTCCACAGATGCACCCACCACACAGCTCCACCGAAGCACCCACCACACAGCTCCACCGATGCTCCCACCACACAGCTCCACTGAGGCACCCACCACACAGCTCCGCTGTTGCACCCAGCACACAGCTCCACCGATGCACCCACCACACAGCTCCACCGACACAGCTCCACCAATGCACCCACCACACAGCTCCACCGATGCCCCCACCACACTGCTCCACCGATGCACCCACCACACAGTTCCACTGAGAAACCCACCACACAGCTCCACAGATGCACCCACCACACAGCTCCACAGATGCACCCACCACACAGCTCCACAGATGCACCTACCACACAGCTCCACAGATGCACCCACCATACAGCTCCACCGATGCACCCACCACACAGCTCCACAGATGCACCCACCACACAGATCCACAGACACAGCTCCACCAATGCACTCACCACACAGCTATACCGAGGCACCCACCACACAGCTCCACCGATGCACCCACCACACAGCTCCACTGAGGCACCCACCATACTGCTCCACTAATGCACCCACCACACAGCTCACAGCTCCACCGATGCACCCACCACACAGCTCCACCGATGCACCCACCACACAGCTCCACTGATGCACCCACCACACAGCTCCACAGATGCCCCCACCACACAGCTCCACCGATGCACCCACCACACAGCTCCACCGATGCACCCACCACACAGCTCCACCGAGGCACCCACCACACAGCTCCACCGAGGCACCCACCTCCCAGCTCCACCGATGCACCCACCACACAGCTCCACTGACACAGCTCCACCGATGCACCCACCACACAGCTCCACTGATGCAACCACCACACAGCTCCACCGACACAGCTTCACCGATCCACCCACCACACAGCTCCACAGATGCCCCCACCACACAGCATCACTGATGCACCCACCACACAGCTCCACCGAGGCACCTACCACACAGCTCCACCGATGCACCCACCACACAGCTCCACCTATGCACCCACCACGCAGTTCCACCTATGCACCCACCACACAGCTCCACCAAGGCAACCACCACACAGTGTTAGACGGACCTGGAGGGTCGGTCGAGGACAAGGGGAGAGGTCTCCGGGGAGAGCCGTCTCCAGCGATCGTACAGACGAGTAACTTCCCCCCCACAGATGTACACCACACAAAGGTAAGGTTTAACGTTCTTTATAAGCAATCTTTAAGTACGGTAGAATGGTACAAGGAGGTCAGGACTCAGGGGTCCCCTCGATTCTAGTCTCTTGGATGGGAAAGGGGGTAGCGGGACAGTCTTGTTACCAATCTGGTAGATGCGATGATAAGATGGGTAGCTCACAATCCTCGAGCTCGGCGTTCTAGGAGGACGGGCCGCGGCAGCGCCAGCAGGTCCCGAGATGATCGTAGGTAGCGACGGTCCGCGGCATCGCCAGCAGGTCCCGATGAAGGTGGTAGTTACAACGGTCCGCGGCAGCGCCAGCAGGTCCCGACGAGGTTGAAGGATGCAGAAGGTTGCAGCAACGTCAGCAGGCAGGACGATAGTTCACAAGGCAGGGCTGCGGCAGCGCCAGAAGTCCGTCAAGGATGAGTTCTTCACGGTGTCTCTCGACTCCAGGATACAACTGCCCTCCTGCTCTGGAGCTGCCCCAGTTATAGGTCTGGCGCCCTTTGATGTCCGGACCCTCGCACTTGGAGGTCGGGAGGTCCGGGATGAGGGAGTCCAGACATCCAGCAGGGGGGTGGAGCCAGCGCCCGGGGAAGCCGGGGGCGATCGGCACCTGGCGGGGGAGAGCCATCGACACTTCTTTCTCCCATTGACCTGCCAAGTGGTCCGTTCACCTCCTGGGTGGATGGTGGTGCCGGGATGTCGGGGCCTGGCCAGGCCCAGGGTTAGGGTTGAGTTGAGGCCACGCGGCCTCATGGTGCAGTGTCCAAGATGGCGGCCGGGCCGGGCGATGGAGCTGACAGTGGCCCGGCCCAAGGATACAGAGATGTCCGGGGGCAGGAGTCCCGTAGGGGACGGGTTGCGGGTTGCTTCTGTGGGTAACACCTGGAGGGCCGGTGTCCGGGCCCTGTCATGCGGGGAGGGAGCGAGCCCTTCATGTGGCCTGTCCAACATGCGTCCCCCCCAGCTGAAGGCAGGGAGAGTCACCCATCCTCTTGGGGACTCTCCTCGCCGAGGCGGAAAAAGCGTGACAGGCCATCCGCGTTGGCGTGGTCCTGACCAGGTCGGTGCTCCACAGTGAAGTCCATCCCCTGCAGGGAGATGGACCAACGCAAAAGTTTGAGATTTTCCCCCCGCATCTGCATTAGCCATTGCAGGGGCCGATGATCTGTTTGCACCCGGAAGTGGGTACCGAAGAGGTAGGGCCTGAGCTTCTTGAGGGCCCACACTACTGCGAAGGCCTCCCTCTCGATGGTGCTCCAGCGCTGTTCTCGGGCCAGTAGGTGTCTGCTGATGAAGGCCACCGTTTGGTCAAGTCCCTCGGGGTTCAGCTGGGAGAGGACAGCCCGATGCCATGGTCGGAGGCATCAGTCTGTACGATGAATTCCCGGCTGTAGTCGGGGGCCTGGAGCACAGGGGCGGTGCACATGGCGGCCTTCAGTTTCTCGAAGGCCGCTTGACAGTCTGGAGTCCAGTTGACCTTTTTCGGGTGTTTCTTGGATGTGAGTTCTGTGAGGGGCCCCACAATGCTGCCATAGTCCTTCACAAACCGCCGGTAGTATCCGGTGAGCCCCAAGAAGGCTCGGACCTCGGTCTGCGTGACTGGAGGCTGCCAGGACTGGATGGCAGCGATCTTGAGCTGAAGAGGGGCCACCAGACCGCTTCCCACTTGGTGTCCGAGGTAGGTCACGGACCCCTGACCAATTTGGCACTTGCTGGCCTTGATTGTGAGGCCGGCCTGTTGGAGGGCCTGCAGGACCTCTCGGAGGTGGCGGAGGTGGTCCGACCAGTGGTGGCTGTACACAGCGATATCGTCCAGGTAGGCGGCGCTGAACTCTTCGAGACCCGCCAATACCTGGTTCACCAGTCGCTGAAAAGTAGCTGGAGCGTTCTTCATACCGAATGGCATGACTTTGAAATGGTAGTGGCCATCGGGGGTGGAGAAAGCGGATCGTTCTTGAGCCCGGGGGGTGAGGCCGATCTGCCAGTAGCCCGCTGTCAGGTCGAAGATGCTGAGGTAGCGGGCAGCCCCCATGCGGTCGATCAGTTCATCTGCTCGGGGGATAGGATGAGCGTCGGTTCTGGTGACAGCGTTCAGACCCCGATAGTCGACGCAGAATCGGAGCTCAGGAGTGGTGACTGGGGCAGCAGCTTTGGGGACCAGCACGACTGGGCTGGCCCAGGGGCTGTCCGAGGGCTCGATGACCCCGAGCGTGAGCATTTTTGACACTTCTTCTTGGATGCAGGCCCGTACCCGATCTGGTACGCGGTACGCCCGATGTCTGATAGGGGGACTGTCCCCAGTGTCCACGTCGTGCAGGCACCAGGGGGTGACCCCTGGGGTGAGGGAAAACAGGGTCGCAAATTGCAGCAGGAGGCCCCGACAGTCTTGGCGCTGTTCCGGGGTGAGGGCATCTGAGAGTCGGACCCCGTCCACTGAACCATCTTTCTCCCGGGGCCTTAGGAGGTCAGGGAGGGGCTCGGAGTCTTCTTCCGCTCCACTGTCTGTAGCCATCAGTTGGCTGAGCTCCGAGCGCACAAAGTGGGGTTTGAGTCTGTTGGCGTGGAGGACCCGGAGGGGGTTCCGGGGAGATTCCATATCGATTAGATAGGTGACGGGGCTCTTGCGCTCGACTACCTTGAAGGGCCCTGTCCACTTGTCCTGCAAGGCACACGGTTCGGTGGGGGACATCACCCATACTTGTTGGCCAGGTTCGAATTCGATGGAGGAGGCATTTTGATCGTACCATTTCTTCATGTCCTCCTGACTGGCCTAAAGATTCGCTTTTGCTATTTCTCTGAATCGTCTGGTCTGGTTGCGTAGGGTTAGGAGGTACTTGAAGACGTCTGGAGGGGTCTTCAGGGGGGCCATCTCCCAACCTTCTTTGACTAGGCTGAGGGGCCCTCGAACAGGGTGTCCGTACAAGAGTTCGAAAGGGCTGAAGCCGAGGGACTTCTGGGGGACTTCTCGGTAGGCGAAGAGGAGGCACGGGAGTAGCACATCCCACTGGCGACGGAGGGGCTCTTCCAACCCCCGATCATTCCCTTGAGTGTGCGGTTGAACCGCTCGACCAGTCCGTTTCCTTGAGGGTGATAGGGGGTCGTGAATTGGTAGGTGATCCCGCACTGTTGCCAGAGGGATTTCATATATTTTGAAATAAAGTTTGTGCCTCTGTCGCTGACGACTTCTCGGGGGAAGCCCACCCGGGAGAAGATTCCCATTAAGGCCCGGCCGACCACTGGGGCTGTTACAGTTCGCAGGGGAACAGCCTCGGGGTAGCGGGTGGCGTGGTCCACCAGTACCAGGATGAATCGATGTCCTTGTGCTGTTCGGGGGTCCAGGGGCCCCACAATGTCTATTCCCACCCTTTCGAACGGGGTGGTAACAACCGGGAATGGTTGCAGGGGTGCCTTGAGTTTGCGGCCGCTCTCCCACTGGCCTGGCACGTGGGGCAGGACCGGCAGTGGTTGAGGACGTCATTTCTCATTCTTGTCCAGAAAAAGTGGGTCACCAGGCGGCTGTAGGTTTTGTCCTGTCCCAAGTGTCCAGCCAGGGGGACATCGTGGGCCAAATTCAACAGGAAGTCTCTAAAACGGAGGGGCACCACCAACACTCGACTGGCCCCTAACTCCGCGATTCTCTGTTCGCTATACAACAGGTCGTTGTCCCAATAGATCCAATGGGCTCCGGCGGTATCTCCCGCGCTCTGGGCGAGGCCTTGCTGTCATAGTCCGTCGAGGGAGGGACAGGTCTTCTGCTCTTGACGGAATTGTTCCTGGGTGGGTCCCCCTTCTTGACGCCACTGAGCCAGGTCGGAAGGTCCTGGAGCTGGGCGAGCCTTTCTGGGGTTTGTTCTGGGGGTCGGTATGGTCGGTGTCCTCCACTGGAGCGATCGGGGAGGAGGTGCTGGCCATTCGGGTTCTTCAGGTCGGGGGATGGCACGGGCGGCCATGGACCGGGTGGTTACGCACGCCCAGTCCGGGAGGCCCAACATCCCCAGGTGCTCTCTTCTTTCCACGGCGGCCCACGGGGAACTCTCGAGATCATTCCCCAGGAGACAGTCCACGGGGGCATCATCGCGGACCGTCACCTTCAACATGCCGGAGACTCCTCCCCATTCGAAGGGGATGCAGGCCATCCGACACAGACTCTCAGAATTGTCGGCTGAACGGACGGGGCAGAGACTGTTCGGCAGGATCTGTTCTGGGGTCACCAGGTGACAGCGGACGGCCGTCACACTGGCCCCCGTGTCACGTAGGGCTTCAGCCCTGCTCCCATTAATGTTCACCCACTGACTGTATTTTCTGGTGTTGGCGGGTAGGGGAGCCCGCGGGATCATGTCTCTTCCCCCTAGGCACGCTAGAACCATGGCGGCCGGTTCCCACTCTTGTTGTTCTTGTTCGTATTCTTCCTGTTCTTCGGAGATTTGCTCTTCTCCCAGGGCGACGGCAGCTACCTGGCGGGACCCCGGGGTCTGGTTCTTTGGGCAATTCGGATCATTGGCGTAGTGGCCGACTCGCTGGCATCAGTGACAAGTGACATTGGCTCGGAACCCCGGGCGCATCGGGGGGTTGCCCCGGCTGGCCGGGGCGGGGTGCTGGTAGCGGGAGCGGCCGGGACGGTGTCTCTCCCCCGTCCCTGGCCTCCTCCTCCTCCTCGGGGACGGTGCTGACCTTGGTTGTTCCTGTTCTGTTCGTTCGGCCCACTCTGGCCTACTCGGGTGCTCTCCCATCGGTCAGCCTCGGCGGCGAGCTGCCGTGGATCAGTCAATTTACTGTCGAGGAGGTGCTGCCTGAGCTCGACGAAGCAATTGTTAGAGAGGTGCTCCCACACAATGAGGTTAAAAAGTTGCTCGTAGGTCGTTACGTGGCTCCCCTTGATCCAACCCTCGAAGGCTCGGCTGAAATAGTTCACATATTCCACCCACGTTGTACCCGGGATTCGGGTGCAGTCTCGGAACCTCTGGCGGTACATTTCGGGTGTAAGCCCATATCGAGTGAGGAGGGCAGCCTTCATGTGGTCATAGGACGTCATTAGATGGTCTGGGAGCTGCAACAGGGCATCGCGGCCTTCATTGACGAACCTCCCCCATAGACCGGCTCCCCAGTCACTTCGATCGATCCGGTGGGAGGTCATGGCGATCTCGTAGGCCTTGAACCACTGTTGTATGTCGTCGTTTCGGAAATACTCTCGGACGACATCCTTGGGGATGTGGACCTTTGGTTCTGTAGCTCCTGGAGTGCGCGGTTGCTCGGGCACCCCCAGGTCTTTGTTTTGCTTCCGTAGGTCTAACTCTGCCAGTTTGCGCTCGTGTTCGTACGCTAGTCTCTTTTCTTCGAGTTCTCTTTGTCTCTGTTTTTCTTCCCGCTCTTCTCGGAGCCGTAGATGTTCTAAGTTCAGTTTTTGTTCGGCTAGTTTTAGTTCACCGTCCATCTTGAGCCGTGCCATTTCTAATTCATGTAGTCTGCTTCTTTCTCTCTCTTGGATCTCTTCCTGCGAGAGACCCGTTCTTCGCTCTTCGGGAGCAGTGGTGTTCCTCTCTGGTGCTGCAATGTTTTGGTCCGGGGGTCTGACGGCCCCGGTTTCTGCCCAAGACTCAATGGCGTGCTTGAAATCGTCTTTAGTGCTCAGCCCGGTGGTAGCAATGCCTAGTTCGATGCAAAATTGTTTCAACTCATGTTAGAAATGGGACCCTGGCCGGCCAAGACTCGCGTCAAGGCCAGTCAGGGATCACCATTCCCAAGGTCAGGGCAAGGGAGTTACACGCCAAGATAACCCCTACTCGCCCTCTAGGCAACGTGGCGCGAGCAGCAAGGCTGAACTTGGAGGCGATATGAGTTAAGTATTTGCGCACGCACCCCAGCAACAACACCCAAGGCCCACTACAAAGGAAACTCCACACAAGGTTATATAGAAAAATAGCCTTTGTATTACAATAAACACATTAGATAAAAGCACACACTTTACAATGTGCCAGAGGCACGGGCAGAATTTACAGGGGATATTTACAAGACAGGGCCACCTGGACCACTGTCAGGAATCAGCACTTTTAGAAGTAACACTTTTTAGAAATAGCACTTAGAATGTAAAATCTTTAGCACAAAATAGCACACAATATAAAAATAGAGCGCACAACCAGTAATTACTGGTAACCAGGATCTCACTAGCACCACCTGCACTAGGGAGAAAACAACCACCTAAGTATCACAATACCTGTAGGGGTGTAAGAACATACACATGATGCAATGCATGACATTCATTCAGAGGTGTAAAGGCACATGACGCATAAACAATACATTCAGAGGTGCAGAGAAAGTACAATTGCGCCAAACTCACGTAAGTCACCACCTGTGACTGTCCCTAGGCCCTCTGGCCATGTTGGGGCTAGGACGCCCTGTGTCCAAGGTGTCAGGGTCCTAAATGTGGCAGCTGCCCACGAAGTGCTGGGCAGCTGAATCACTGTTGGGCCACTGCTGGAGCCTCGCAGGCTCTGGCCAGAACAATGTGGGCAACAAGGGAGAGCCTCTCAGGGCTCTAAAACAACAATGGGGCCAATGTGGGAGCCTCGCTGGGCTCTCAAGAACTAAATTGGCCCCCTGAGCCTCTCAGGGCTCCAAGTAAATCAATGCAGCCCCTCTGGGCTCTGAATGCACAGATGCAGCCTTGTTGCGCCTCGTGGGCTCGAAGAACAAATGCCCCCCTGAGCCCCACTGGGCTCTGCACACAAGGCCTGGAGCCCCTTTCCGGGCTCCGAACACAAAATGGGGGCGTAGTTGGAGTCCCCCTCCTGGGGACTCAGCGAACCAAGTAATGCCCACACGAGCCTCTCGGGCTCTGAAAACAACTGCTGCCCTGAGCCTCGCAGGCTCAAACAACAGGTAAGGCCCCCACGAGCCTTTTACTAGGGGGGAGGGGCGGGCACCGAAAATGCGCCCCGACGCCCCCTCCCCTCCCGGGCACTCACCGGTCTCTGCAGGCTGCAGCACTTTCTGCCTCTGACTCCTGGCGGGCGGGGAACTCCTCTTTCGTGCTCTGCCCGGGGCACACGTCCAGGCTCTGTCTCTCCCTCGGGGCTCTCCCTGCAGGCAGCAGCTTCCGCCTGCCTCTCTCCTGCCCCCGGCCTGCCTGACTTCCAGGTCGCGGGTGCGGGGCGGGACTTCCGGTCGGCCCGCTCTTGGATTGGCCGGCCGGCAGAAACACTTCCGGGTCGTCGCGGGCAGCGCGGCGGCCCGTCTCCGGTGCTTCTAGGCGGGGGCTGAATTTACCGAGGGGTGGCCTCCCTCGAGGTAAATTATAAAAACAGCGGCAATGTCCCTGGCAGGGTGGGCACCTGCCAGGCGACAAAACACTCGAGAATAAGCGAGGTGGCACTCGCTTGGGGCGGCCAATGCCGGGTGGGCACCGGCCTCTTCAAATAAAGCGCTCCCCAGCGCTACAAGCCACAAGAAAGCGCTCCAAAGCGCTATAGCAGAACAAAAGCACTTCCAAGCGCTAAGAGGCAATTCCAGCGCTCCCAGCGCTAGAGGACAGCCCAAAGTCCAGCAAAAGTCCTCCAGGGGGGCAGGGCTGGGCCCAGAGCCAGCACACTGGGTCTCCAGGCAGGGAGACACCCCAAGTGGCGGTCCTCTGGCCCAGCAGCAGCAGCAACAGCCCCCTCAGGATCCTAGAAGAGAACAACTTCTGTGGGGACACAGCCCCATTTTTATACAGTACATTCCTTTGTCTGAAGGTGCAGGGTGGGGGAGAAACCAGTTGCAGCTGGTTCTTGAGTACCCTTGATGGCCCAACCACCCCTTTCTTTCACTGGCAGGGCTAGGGTCGTTAGACACACCACAGGGGGGCGGAGCCAGCATTGTGTGGGGAAAACCCAGCCCATCCAGGACACAGGTACACTCCTCCCACACATCACTCATGCTAATCTCCCACTCACCACCGGGCAGACCCATCCAGACTTCCTGGAGCCTGGCATGCCAGCCAGCTCCAGCCAATCACACGCCAGCACCCTCACAGCACACGTACAGCCATGTCTAGAAATGGCGCTTCCCTACTAGACACATACATGCTGCACACACCATCTCGCAGCATTCACTCTCCCGAGTTCACACATACCAGACTCAAGCCTGTACACCCCACGCATCAGGAACTACCAGGGACACATACATTCCCCATGCATTCCTATGGGCGGGCAGGCCTAGCTCAGCACATGCACTCAGAGTACGCACGCACTTTCCACTGGGACACAGTGAAAGTGCGCAGAATCCCTAAAATCATCATTGCCAGGTCACCATTTCACGCAAAAAGTCTAGGGGTGAACCTGCCCTAAGGGCCAAAGTCCAACACAACCCCCTTCCAGCCAAAACGCAGGGTAGAACAATCACCACCGTGATGGACTTCCCTGCTTGGGGCGATAGAACACGGACGCGGGCCCGCAACTGCAGGGACACCCTCCTGTTCTATGCCACGGTGAACCCATGGGATTCCTTCTCAACACACTGTCTGGACCAACTGGGCTACCCCACTGGTACTCCCAAGCTGTCCGCGGCCAGGACCAGGCCCTGGGCCACCCAGGTGCCACCGGTCCTTGCCTATTCACAGAGTGGGGGGTAGTAACCCCTGGTACGTGGTAGCCATTCTCCACTCTTCCTGTCTGCAAGACAGGACTAGACTGCCACTGGTTCACCAGCCTATGGTCTACAACCTCAGGCGGTCCAGGAGTCTCAGGGAAGGCTCTCCTCCCCCTACCTCTTCTTCTAGGGTTCCTCCTCCTCCTTCGAGGGGTACCCTTACAACGCCACTCCAACCCAGGGTTTAACCCCTCAGGTTGCACCGGGGTCAGAAGTGGGCTTTCCCACCCTCTGCACCCCCTTCCAGAGGTCTGCCCTCTCCCAACTGGAGAAGTTCCTCTGGAAGAAGAACCGGTCAGGACACTGGTTACAGTCGTCCTACCCTTCAGGTCAGGCTGATCCTGAACCTGGCCATCCACCCGCCGGTCTAAAACCTTTGGTGGAACAATTGCCTGGCACTCCAGGACTTCTGGGGATGCACACACAAACCCCCTGAGGCTAACAAATGACACATCTGTTGTGTGACTGTCTGTCTGGCGCAGATCTCCCGCCTCCTGTCCACCTGACAGTGCGCAAAGATCCCCCAGACCAGAAGTGGCGCCACCCGGGTCCCCCCAAGAAGATCTAGCCCAACTGGCTAGTCTCTGGTCCACTGGTGCATCCACTGGGAAACTCATCCCCCAATCACTCCTCACTTCGGACTTCTGTGCACTCCCTCCTGGAGTAGCACTGCCGGACACTGGAACCACTGGAGCTCTAGTTACAGAGGCTCCAGGTTCCCTAGCCACTAGGAGATCCTCCTCAAGTGTACTAACAGGACAGCTTAGGTCCCTAACCTGGTGTTCCCTCAAGAAACCACCCAGTTTCTGAGACAGGGCTTCGGGCCTCCGGGGGCTCTCAGCCACCCACTGACTCCTGCTCCACTGAGCCAGGTAGTCAGCCCCTCCACCCTTCTCCCTATACTGGGACCTAGCTGGGCTACACTGAGCCTCTTCCACCACGCTGGGCTGGAAGATCCCTGAACCACTACTGTTGGACTCACTCTCCAATGACTCTACAGAACCTTTGGCCCTCTCCCAGCGGTCTGCTTCCTCTATAAATAGTCTTAGATCAGAAAATTCACCCGCCAACAGGTGTTGGCGCAACTCAAGACAACAACTACTGAGCATCTGCTCTCTGACAAGCAGCCTGAATAGTTCATCATAGTCCTCTTCCTTGATACTCATCAGCCACTCAGCCAGTGCCTCATCACATACATCTGAAAAATCTGCCCAAGACTGGTGAGGCAGTCTCCTACTGCCCCTGAATTTCAACCTATACTCCTCCTCTTGGGAACAAGGTGTCTTACGTTGGGGACGTGGACTGGGACTTCCTGCACTGAAGTCTAGATAGCTGCCACCACTGGACTCAACCCTCCCTGGGGGATCCAGAAAATTATGACTGCGGTCAGGGGATAACCTACACTCTAGGGCTATCTTCTCCCTGGTCAAGGCCCTCTCAGCCTCTGCAGTCCGCTCATTCACACCCAGCTGCACCATCTCTCTGGCATACTCTAACCTGAGCTTCTCCATGGCCAGCTGGTGCTCCCTCTCTTCTCTCCTATCCACCCACTCCTCTGGGGACAGGGAAAGGGATGAGGCGCTGCCTCCTACGCTGGACCCAGCAAGGGACTCCCTATCTATGGGGTCTCTACTCTCTACTGGCGTCCAGGTGCTGTCTTCTTCTTCCTCCTCTTCTGAATCTTCAGGGCTCCCCACAGACCCACCACCCTCCTGGTGTGAATCCCGGGCCCTTTCCTCACTGCGTGCAAGATCCCACTGACCCTTTTGCCATAGGATCAGGCTGCTCCTAAGTTCAGACTGAGTATCTGACTCATCCACTCCTATGCCTCTCTCTCCACAGAACCTTACCAGATCACACATACTGTACCCAAACAGATCACAGAAATCAAAAACTGGTTCCATTTTGGCGGACGTTCTGGTGAAAAGATTACACAGGGAACCTAGGGGCCTGAGCTAACACAGGAGTACACAATTCACAAAGGTTCAGCAAGCTCTCTCTCCCAGAGAACTCACACTCACTTGCCTAGTGCCACACACCATTCATTCACACACAACCCCCCCCCCCCTCGGACTGGTAAGGCAGTTTCTACCACCCCTGATTCCTCAACCTGACCACATGTGACACAGGTACCAAACTCTGGGCGCGGGGCAGGGGAATAACTGTACTGGACACAATTGCACAATGATACCTTCAGGAGGAGAAAGTAATGGAACTTCAAAAACAATAATATCCCCTAAAATGTGGTCATCTAAAATGCAGAGTTTTGTAATGTGGCCTGTCGCCACTGTGGTACAACGCAAACACAAATTCTCATCCCGCCGCTGCCGCCAATGTTAGAAATGGGACCCTGGCCGGCCAAGACTCGCGTCAAGGCCAGTCAGGGATCACCATTCCCAAGGTCAGGGCAAGGGAGTTACACGCCAAGATAACCCCTACTCGCCCTCTAGGCAACGTGGCGCGAGCAGCAAGGCTGAACTTGGAGGCGATATGAGTTAAGTATTTGCGCACGCACCCCAGCAACAACACCCAAGGCCCACTACAAAGGAAACTCCACACAAGGTTATATAGAAAAATAGCCTTTGTATTACAATAAACACATTAGATAAAAGCACACACTTTACAATGTGCCAGAGGCACGGGCAGAATTTACAGGGGATATTTACAAGACAGGGCCACCTGGACCACTGTCAGGAATCAGCACTTTTAGAAGTAACACTTTTTAGAAATAGCACTTAGAATGTAAAATCTTTAGCACAAAATAGCACACAATATAAAAATAGAGCGCACAACCAGTAATTACTGGTGTTAGAATTGGGGGTCTCTGGTTGGCGCAAGTATGCACTTGTGACAAGCAGGGACCCTCTCCTCTAAGTCAGGGCGAAGGATGACCCCTTTAGAATGACCCTTACTCACCCTCTAGGTGCGTGGCGTGAGCAGCCAAGGCTATTCTTCAGGCGTTAGCTAGTTAAGCATTTGTAATCACACACACAGTAAAATACACCAATCCCCCCACAAATGGACACCAGGCTGTGAGTATATAAAAATACGCTTCTTTATGTAAAAATATATATCTCTATGCAGTTCAGACTTAGTACAAGACCAAATAACGTTTTGTATAGCACCACAGATTGTAAATAGGCAAGCTTCTCTTTCAATTGTTCCACCAACAGTTCTTTGTTGCAGATTAAATGGCGAGTTCTTAGTCTGATTTCTAGCTTAGTTCCAAAGCAGTTCTTATTTGGTTCAATTTATTTTCCACAGTGTTCTCTGTCAAAAACCCTGCTTTGCAAGTCTCTTTATTTCTGATGCTTCCAGAGCACTTCTTTGCACCAGTTCGGAGGGTTTTGAGTAACCCTGGGCCTTCGCGCTTCCCAGCGCCTCCCTCTCTCTCACGGGGGGAAACTGACTCAGCCCCTACCGCTGCTCACGCATCTCGCGGTATGCTTGGGATGGAGACCAGATAGGGCCTCGGAGAAACCCTGGGCCTTTTCCAGAGGTGGGGGCTGAGCTGCGGAGCAGAGCAGCAAGCAGGCGATGAGAGGAGCCTCTGGGGCCAAGGCACAGGGAAGGCTGATGTCGTCTTCAGGAATGCTTCTCTGCTCGGCTCGGGGGAAACACAAGTTGCGGGCCCGAGCCCGGTGGTGATTTGAGGAGCACTTCAGCACTTCACGAACACTTCCTCTTCTTCAGCGGGGGTCGGCACAGGCTTGTGCGACTCCGGTGATTGGGGGCACTCTTGGATCTTGACGCCAGCGGGCGTGTGCAGTCAGGCAGGCGCGGCCCGCGACCCTTGGCACGATGGTGCAGGGGTCTCCTCAGCGGGGGCGGCGCGGCCTGACAAGCCTCCAAGATCACGAAGCGGGGTCACAGGGCACGGACTGTGCAGCTGTCGACCCGGCGTAGATCACAATCTTTGGAGGGAATTCCGGCAGGAGGGGGGAGAGCGCTTCAGGGCTTCCAGTAGCAGGCAAGGGGCAGAGGAGCATGTAGCCTAGCCTGGGGGCAGAGAGCGACTCCGGTCGGAGCCAGGCTCTCACAGGACAAAGGCAGGCAAGCTCCCGAGTGCCACAGCCCTAGGAGGGGGCGATGAGGGGCGCAGTCTGGCTCCAGCGGGATGCACACACGGCTCGAATGTCAGGACGAGCAAAAGCACCAAGGACCCACTAGTCCTGGGGTCCAGGTCAGGGGGCAAGCTCAATCAAGCCCTTGGAGAATGTTTAGAGCACAAAGCAACAAAGTCTTTCCTCAGTAAGTCTTCTCCTCTCCTTTCTCAGCAAGGCAAGCAGCAGGCCAGTCCTTCCGGCGTCTCTTCTCCTTCTAGTCGGGCAGAGGTCCTTTGTGGTAAAACAGGATTCTGATTTACAAGGAGCAGGGCTCCTACTTTTATACACAGTTTCTTTTGTTCTCACTGGCCAGGGGGGCCTCTGCATAACTGCTCTCAGCTCCTGAGCACTTGTGGTGGGTACTTCTGCTTCTTCATTCAGTGTGAGGGCAGGCACATCAGCCGCTCCCCAGGGGGGCGGAGCCGGCATTGTGAGGACAGGGGCAGCCTGAGCACTTTGTTGACAAGCGTCGGTCCTTCCTGGGCCAGGTGCAGGCTGAGTCATCAGTCGCTCCCCAGGAGGGTGGAGCCAGCATTGTGGTGGCAGAGCACAGCCTGATGCATCATTCAGGGGAAACTCCCACCACCCACTAAGGTGTCATCCTGCTATTCACAACCTGTCAACTCCCAGCCCTGTCACTCACACACTCAGACAGTCAGATACACACAAGAGCAGAGGCGGGCTGAAATGGTTAGACAAGCAAATGCTAACTTTCTAAAAGTAGCATTTGCAAACCCAGGATATTAAAATAAACTTTACTAAAAGAAATATTTTATTATTCTGAGTTCAGGCATACTAAACATTAATTTCTACCATGTTCCCTGAGTCTATTGGGATTATAGAGTGTAATAATTCCAGCAGCCCATCCTGGCCTAAGGGGAGCAGGTAGCCTTACAATAGTGAAAAACGAATTTGGCTGTAATTCACTATTAGGACATGCCACACACATCAGGGCATGTCCTACCTTACACTTACAAGGCACCCTGCCCTAGGGCCTACCATAGGGGTGACTAATATGAAGTTAAGGGAAGGTTTAGGGGCTGGCAAGTGTGTGCACTTGCCCAGCCAGCATGACAGTACCAGACTGCACGCAGGTTCTGCAATGGCAGACCCTAGACACATTTTAAGGCTGCTTCTGTGGGTGGCGCAACCAGCGCTGCAGGCCCACTAGCAGTATTGGCATTTACAAGCCCTGGCACTCCTGGTGCACTTTACTGGGGACTGACAGTAAATCCAATGAACCAATCAGGGATACCAAACACAGTTATACTTTTCATAGGGAGCACTTGCACTGCGGCACGGATTGGCCGTGGCGCAGTGCCCTGAGCGGCGAACACCAGCAAAAACAGCAAAACATCTGAGGCACAACAGCAAAAAGTGGAAGGGAAACTCACGCCAAGGTGCCAGGTCTAACACGTGTCCCCTCCAGCTGAAATGTGGGGGGAACTACCCTTCCCCAGGGAGTTCCACATCACTAAGGCGGAAAAATCTGGACAGACCATCAGCATTGGCGTGATCTGTGCCAGGGCGGTGTTCCACCGTAAAGTCCATTCCCTGTAGGGAGATGGCCCACCTCAACAGTTTTGGGTTCTCACCCCTCATCTGCATCAACCATCTGAGGGGCCTGTGGTCCGTCTGAACCCGGAAGTGAGACCCAAACAAGTAGGGTCTTAGCTTCTTCAGTGCCCAGACCACAGCAAATGCTTCACGCTCTATTGCACTCCACCTACTTTCCCGTGGAAGTAACCTCCTACTGATGAAGGCCACAGGTTGGTCCCAGCCCTCCTCAGTCATCTGTGAGAGAACAGCCCCTACACCATGCTCTGAAGCGTCTGTTTGCACAATGAATTCCTTGGAGAAATCAGGAGCCAGGAGCACGGGCGCCGTGCACATGGCAGTCTTCAGGGTGTCAAAAGCCTTCTGACAGGTGTCAGTCCAAATCACATTCCTGGGCTGCTTCTTAGAAGTCAGCTCTGTCAAGGGGGTCACAATAGTGCCATAGCCCTTGACAAACCTCCTGTAATACCCAGTGAGCCCCAGGAAGGCTCTCACTGCAGTCTGGGTCTTGGGGGGTTCCCAAGCCAGGATGGTCTCAATTTTGGGTTGCAAGGGTGCCACCTTGCCACTCCCCACTTGGTGTCCTAAGTACACTACTGAACCCTGCCCAATCTGGCACTTGCTTGCCTTGATTGTGAGGCCTGCCTTGCGCAGGGCCGTCAACACTTCCCAGAGGTGTCGCAGGTGTTCTGGCCAGGTACCACTGAACACCGCGATGTCATCCAGGTAGGCGGCACTGAACTCATCCAGCCCAGCCAACACCTGGTTGACCAACCTCTGAAAGGTGGCAGGGGCATTCTTCATTCCAAATGGCATAACCCGGAACTGGAAATGCCCATCTGGTGTAGAGAATGCTGACCTCTCCTTTGCCCCATCGGTCAAGGCGATCTGCCAGTACCCAGACGTTAAATCAAACGTGCTGAGGAACCGGGCAGCCCCTAGCCGATCAATGAGCTCATCAGCTCTGGGGATAGGGTGCGCGTCAGTCTTGGTGACTGAATTGAGTCCTCTGTAGTCCACACAGAACCGGAGTTCAGGTGTGGCTCCCGGCGCAGCAGCCTTTGGGACCAAGACCACAGGGCTGGACCAAGGACTGCTGGAAGACTCAACCACCCTAAGGGCAAGCATCTTGGAGACCTCCTCCTTGATGCAGGCCCTGACCCTGTCAGCCACTCTGTAAGCCTTATGCTTCACAGGTAAGCTGTCTCCTGTGTCCACATCATGGACGCACCAATCTGTGACACCAGGAACCAGGGAGAACAGATCTGGAAACTGCCCCAGCAATTGGCGGCAGTCTTCCTGTTGCTCAGGGGTCAGGGTGGGTGAGAGGTTAACTCCATCCACTGACCCATCTTTCTCACAGGCCACTAAGAGGTCAGGGAGAGGCTCAGACTCCTCTTCCATTCCATCATCAGTGGCCAACAACATGCCCACTTCGGACCTTTTCAAGTGGGGCTTTAGGCGGTTGACATGTAGGACCCTTAAAGGGTTCCTGGGCGTCTTCATGTCCACCAAGTATGTCACTGGGCTCTTGCGCTCCACAACCTCAAATGGACCTGTCCACTTATCCTGAAGTGCACAGGGTTCCACTGGGGCCAAGACATACACCTCTTGTCCAGGCTGAAGCTCTACCAGAGTGGCATTCTGGTCGTACCACCGCTTCATCTCCTCCTGGCTGGCTTCCAGATTTGCCTCAGCAAGTTGTCTGAAGCGCCTGGTTTGGTTTCTGAAGGCCAGCATGTAGCTATATACATTCTGGGGAGGTTTCCTGGGAGATTGCTCCCAGCCTTCCTTTACCAAACTCAGGGGTCCTCTCACGGGGTGACCATACAGCAGTTCAAAGGGGCTGAACCCTAGGGACTTCTGTGGCACCTCGCGGTATGCGAAGAGCAGGCATGGCAAGAGGACGTCCCACTTACACCTCATTGGACCTTCCAGGCCCATGATCATGCCCTTCAGGGTTCGGTTGAATCTCTCAACCAACCCGTTTCCTTGGGGATGGTAAGGTGTGGTGAACTTGTAGGTTACACCGCACTCTTGCCAAAGGGACTTCATATACTTGGATATGAAGTTGGTCCCCCTGTCGCTCACCACCTCTAGAGGGAATCCTACTCGTGAGAAAATTCCCATCAGTGCACGCCCCACCACGGGGGCCGTCACTGTCCTCAGAGGGATGGCTTCAGGGTACCGGGTGGCATGATCCACCAAGACCAGGATGAACCTGTTGCCCATGGCTGTCTTGGGGTCCAGAGGCCCAACAATGTCAATACCCACTCGCTGGAATGGCGTACCGACCACAGGGAAGGGTTGGAGGGGAGCCTTGTTCTTCCCTCCGCTCTTCCCACTTGCCTGGCAAGTTGGACAGGTCCTACAATGAGCATCTGAGCTTTTGTGCATTTGGGGCCAGTAAAAGTGGGTGACAAGCCTGTCATAGGTCTTGTCCATCCCCAAATGTCCTGCTAAAGGCACATCGTGAGCCAGCCCCAGTAGGAAGGCTCTGAACTTCTGGGGTACCACCAGCACACGGGCTGACCCAGGTTCAGCAGCCTTAGGCTCTGAATACAGGAGGTCGTTCTCCCAGTACACATAATGTGTTTTGGCCTGAACACCATTGGCCTGGTCTGCAGCCTGCTGCCGCATACCCACGAGAGAAGGGCATTCTTTCTGCTCCCTGCAGAATTCCTCCCTGGAGGGGCCTCCTTCTTGCTGCCAATGGGTCAGCTCAGGCAGGTTCCCCAGTTCAGCAATCTGTTCCCCTGTAGGCTCCAGGGCATCCCCCTCAAGGTCTGCTTCCTCCTGGACCGTGGGAACAACAGGGGCCGGTTTCCCGCGCCCCCTGCGCCTTCTCTCTAAGGCCGGTTCCTGGGCCTCTCCTTCAGGCCCCAGGATCTCCTGAGCACCCCTACTGGCTGCCATTGACCGGGTGGTCACGCACGCCCAGTCAGGCAGACCCACCATCCTCAGGTGAGTCGTCTTCTCCACCTTTTCCCAAGGGGAGTCTTCCAAGTCATTCCCTAGCAAACAGTCTACAGGCATGGCTTTCCTCACACAGACCTGCAGAGTACCAGAGACCCCCCCCCACTCGAAGGGAACTTGAGCCATCGGACACTGACTCTCTGAATTATCAGCATTGATAACCCTACAGTAGGCATGGGGTACAACCTGCTCTTGAGACACCAGGTGCTGCCTCACTGCAGTCACACTGGCTCCTGTGTCTCTAAGAGCCTCAGCTTTCTTACCATTGATGGTCACCACCTGCCCATATTTTTTAGTGTTAGAGGGCAGGTAGTTCTCAGGGACCATCTCACTGTCTCCTAGCGAGACTAGGGTCATCTGAACAGGATCTCCACCCTCAGGGACTGCTACTTCTTCTCCCAAGTGAACACTAGTCACTTGTCGGGGTGGAGCACCAGTGGGTGCTGGTTTACCAAATAGGCGACACTTGGGGTCAGTGGAAATGTGACCTGGGTCACCACATTTGTAACAATTGAAGGGCCCCTTTGGAACAGGCCTACCTGTCGGGCCCCATTCTGCTTAGGGGGTGGGGGCGGCTGAGAACCTCGCTGCTGGTTCCCTTGGGGATTACTTTGGGGGCCTCGCTGGAACCCTCTTTGTTTACCCCTGTCCCCCCCACTCTTCTGCTGGGGACCCTGCCCACCCTTGGCGGAGTCTCCCACTGGACCCTTGTGGACCCTGGTGCTGAGCCAGCGGTCCGCCTCCTCAGCAAGCTTCCTCGGGTTGGACAGCTTGCTATCAATCAGGTGCTGGCGTAACTCAGGAAAACAGTGATCAGACAAGTGCTGTGTTGTAAATGAGGTCAGCAGGCAGATGTAAGGCTTAACACTTATTTATTAAGCACCATAGAGAAAAGCTGGTGTTCCCATCAGAAAGCAGGAGCTAACTGACAGGACAGAACAAAGGAGAAAATGACATCAGGGAAAATGGAATGTAGGACTTAAAGGGATACATAAAACATAAGTGCAGAGAATACAACATATCCTCTTCCCTTCATATGGAGAATCAATAAAAAAAACGAAAGTAAGTCGAACAAAAACATTATAAGACCATGCCCTTCGTTGCAGAGAGAGACCTTACTTGCAAACAAAGTCACGTAGATGAACTGGAGGTCTTCTCACTCTCTGGATTCTACTTGCGCTAACCTCATTGGCCTGTTCTCTGGGCTCTCTGAACCTCACCGGTTCTCGCTCGGCTTTCTTATACAATGCCACACGCCTCAAGTTCCAACTCTCCCCATTAAATAAGGTAACAAATCTCTTGTGTACAGACTTGATCTTAAATGGACCCCTGAACTTCGTCAGTCCGACACCCACACGACCTGGTTTGACCTTAACCCAATCATTCACAGCGAATTTACACGCGCCATCAGATTCGCAAACAGTGTCAGGCTCACCATGACCAGCAGGGGGATCAGCGTTCATGAGTTCTTTCATCCAAGCAGCCACAAGTTTAGTACCCGCAGGACGTCCCCTCATGACAGAAAACGGGACTAAACCAGTCACCCCATTTTCTGTAGTCCTGTAGGCCCACACCAGGTCATTAACTAAAGTCTTTACATCCATGCGAGAAGAAATTGCCATTTGAATGGCACCTTTGACCATTCGGTTGGCCCTCTCCACTATGCCATTTCCCTGGGGGTTGTAAAGTGAGGTCCTAGAATGAATAATGCCGCACTTTCCCAAGAAATTAGCCATCTCCAGAGAGGTGAGTTGTGTCCCATTGTCAGTAATGATCCTTGTGGGGAAACCTTCTTCCCTAAAGATCTCACCCAACACGGCTATAGTGCTGCTCGTGGTGATCTCCCTCATGAATTTGACTACTAACCACTTGGAAGAGACGTCAACTACCACCAACCCAAACCTCAAATCCTGATTCAACTGGTGAAAGGGGCCAATGAAGTCGAGACATATGGTGTGCCACGGGCACTTGGGATCAGCTATTGAGCCACAACCAGTATGACTACCCACCTTAAGTCTTTTTTCACTTTCCAAACACTCTGTACATCTCTCCACCCACTGTGAGATTTCTGAGTCCATCCCGGGCCACCAAAAATTGTCCCTAATTCTCCTCTTGGTAAGGGACTGCCCCAAATGGCCCTCATGACCCAGCTTAAACAAAGTAAATCGCACATCTTGTGGAGGAATGAATTTGTCATCCATTAAAATCATGAATCCCTCATTGTCTAAGATAGACAATTGGTCAAGAACCTTCAAATAAGGACGAAGTGCAGGAGATAGACAACTCTCTCTCCTCGGTCCCTTCGCTATTAAATCTTTGACTTCACACAACACCGCATCTTTAGCCATTGAAGAATTCCACAAACTTCTACTGATTGCCCCAGCACACATATCAACAACTTCCTCTACAGCGGCAACAGAACCCTCTGAATTGAGAGATTCAACCCCTAACTTGTCTACCCTCTCCCAAGGTAGTGGAAGTCTAGAGAGTCCATCCGCTTGGCAATTCTTCCAACCGGGAATGTATTCTACAGTGTACAAATACTCCTGGATCCTGGCAGCAAGTCTAGCTAACCTGGCAGAGCCTTTGCCAGCGCCACCAGGCGAAAGTATTTTAACCAGAGGTTTGTGATCTGTCAATAATGTGAATTTGAACCCCCACAGGTACATTCTATAATACTCGCAACCCCATGCCGCAGCCAAAGCCTCACGCTCAATTATAGAGTAGTTCCTCTCAGCTGTAGTGAGTGTCCTTGAGGCAAACGCTACAGTTTTGAGACCAGAATCATGTACTTGAGCAAGGACCGCACCAACACCCACAGCACTTGCATCCACTGTCAGGACTGACTTACGGTTGGTATCAAACGGTGTCAAAATGCCCGCCTCGCAAATTTCCAGCTTGATTCTTTTGAAGCACTCATCTTGTTCCACACCCCATACAAACTTACATCCACTCCTTAACAGCACCTTGATCTTCTCGGTTTTCTCTGCAAAATCCCTTACAAACTTAGCATAGTACTCGATGAGGCCGAGAAAAGACCTCAACTGATCCTTATCGCACGGAGAAGGTGCATTTCTAATGGAGTCTAATAAGTCTCTTTTAGGTTTTACTCCATCCACAGACAATGTGTACCCCAGGTATTCAACCTCCTCCACTGCAAATTTGCATTTCTCTTTCTTTAGAGTCAAACCTGCCTGTTCCATCCTTTCTAAAACGGTTTTCAGGATCACATTGTGCTCTTCAATGGTCGCTCCAAATATCAGAACATCGTCCTGAAAATACACAACATTGTGCACACCTTTTAATACAACACCCATCATCCTTTGGAATACTCCAGCAGCAGAAGCGAGACCAAAAGGCATTCGTGTGAATTGATATATTCCTTCGGTTGTTATGAACGCCGTAAGTGCTTTGGAGTCTTGGTGTAGTCTTATCTGATGATAGGCGCTACGAAGATCTAACTTGGAAAAGTACCTCCCCCCTTTTAATGATAGAACTAACTCATTGATGTTCGGTAAGGGAAAGTTGTCCACCACAATGTTTTGGTTCAGGGTGCGAAGGTCCACACAAAAACGAAATTTTCCGTCAGATTTGGTTGTAATAACTACAGGGGAAATCCAAGGTGATGTTTCGATCTGCTCTATTACACCCTGGTCTAGCATTTCCTCTAACATCTTCCTCACTTCCTCACGTGCGATGAATGGGACCTTTCTGACTTTGTGTTGCATGGGTATGGCATCGTCCCTCAACACGATCTTATGCACATAGCCCCTTAACTCTCCTATGTGTTCCTCAAACAAACCATTCATCCCTTCCACTATCGAATCAGTGGTTATGCTGTCTACCACCATCACTTGTTGTGCTGCTCTGGGATTTATTATTATCCCAAGGTCATACTGTTGCCCCCATCCTAAAATTGCAGGACCAGACTTAGCTACGTACACCTTCCCTTCAGCTGAACGATCCTTGAAAGTTATTACACACACCATGAACCCAATCACGTCTATGCTTTCACCCTGAAAACCACAGGCATTAATGTCACTAGCAGACAAGTGCGCATCCTTCCAATTTGCTAGGAACATATCCTTGGGAATTATGGTCCATAAAGACCCAGGGTCAACCATTAGTTGGACCTCGATTTCATCAATAAGAAACGATGCTTTTGGTCTGAATCTCCTACCAGGCTCACCCTCATTCGCACCGTCTCCACCTAAACACAATATTTTGTTTGCACCCTCAACACTAACGAAGTCTCTTACTTCATCCCTGTTTTCAACAACAGCAACCTTGTCAACGTTTGTACTTCTACACATTTTTGAAAAGTGTCCTTTCCGCCCACATTTCCTACACATTTTGTCTATCGCAAAGCATCTCCTAAAGTCCGAGTTGTGAAAGGTACTCCCACATCTACTGCACATTCTTCCTTGGAATCTGTTCCTGTCATTACCTGAAAATGCATTGTTAAATCTTTTCTGACTACCTCCTCCTAGGTCCACACTCCTCTTGTTCACAACAGCAACTTCATCATGATCAACACATGAAACATCATTGCTTTGAGCATTGCTTTTTGCGTTATCTTTCTTTTCCATCTCTTTCATGCATGCATTCGATTCCTCAACTACTTTTGCTATATCAATGGCTATTTGTAGAGTTGGGTTTTTTGCTGCCCACAATTTTTCTTGCATCTTTTTGTTTCGACATTGTACTATTAGCTGGTCTCTTATCATTTCATCCCTTATTTCACCAAAACAACATTTTATCGACAACTCACGTAGCCTAGCCACAAACTGGTCCACAGACTCTTCATTCCTTTGAGGTTGGGTGTAAAATTTGTGTCGCGCCATAACAATATTTACTTCTTTTGCATATTGTTTCTTCATCCGAGCTTTAGCTTCTGTGTATACATTAGTTATCGCCCTACCATCTTGGTTGACTGCCACAGGAAGATATTTAAAAGAATGTTGACCCTCCTTGCCCAAAGCACTTAACAAAAGGGCTTTCTTCCTAATTGCACTAAAATCTTTCCCATCAAGCGCTTCGATGTAGTTCTCAAAAATGTCTATCCATTCATCCCATTCGATGGGTGGATCTCCTGTGGCTTGTAGGAACAAAGGGGGGGCAATAATATTTAAATTCTCCATTTTTTTTTAAAACAGTATCCTCTTCTCTTTTTTTTAAAATGGAGAGATAGTCAAACTGGATAAAAAGAAATCTCACCACTTAACATTTACCAAATGTGTGCTAGTCTATAGTCGATCTTCTGGTTACTTTGGTTAATAAATGATTCCCTCACCGTTTGAATCACCTCACCTCTGAATCACTGTTTAATTCACTCGTCTGCAGAAAGAACCGTAGCGGAGAGTGTCTTTGTCAGTTTCCGCAATATATTCAGTGTCTTTGTCTGTTTCCGTAATGTTCTGCAGTTTAATGCGTGTTGCTTAGTGAGGTTGCCTAGTTACTTCATACGGCTTCCAAAATGGCCGCTACGTTGCGTCATTACGTCACTTCTCCTTGACGTTTGTTTACTTTTCTTCTCCGATATTCTCCTTCCTGCCTGACGTAGGTTACAGTAAGAATGGCTCCGTTCGGCAAGAAGTCACGGGATTCAGCGGGTGAGTGGGCTCGTGTTTATTTACGCGCGCCGGTTTTAAAAGATGCAGCGCGATGTCAACACTTGCCGGTGAGTTTCAAAAGACGCCTCCGACTACAACGTGTGACGCCGGGGCACAAAAACGAAACTTGTTTCTGCCGCCTGAACCTCGGCACCCACAGTCTGACGTGGCCAAATAAAACAATACAAAAACAAAACAGTGCGATGTTGTTCGCATCCCCATCAAATCCAAGAAGTTTCACCTTTTTTTTAAAAAAAAGGCAGTTTCCCAAACGTGGCGTTTCTTTGGCTGAACGTAGTCTTTTAGATTAGCGTTTAGGACAATCACAAACAGGCATACGACAGTCTCTCCAACTCACCGGTCGGTTTGGAAACTTGCAGGCTTCACTTCTCAATTAAAAAAAAACGTATCTTGATGCAGGCTACAGACCCAGCGTTTCTTAGGGTAGCAATTTTCTTTCAGTCTGTTTCAAGAGATGTGTAGCAGTATAACTTTGTTAGTTTCTGAACTTGCGTGGTTCTTCAAAATTCTTTTCTCTGTTTCATTGAAAATTCGCGTGGTTCTTTTCACCAGTGGAGTTCTTCTCCCTCTATGGTTGTTTAGCTCCTTCTGTTCATCGTCGCCATGTGTTGTAAATGAGGTCAGCAGGCAGATGTAAGGCTTAACACTTATTTATTAAGCACCATAGAGAAAAGCTGGTGTTCCCATCAGAAAGCAGGAGCTAACTGACAGGACAGAACAAAGGAGAAAATGACATCAGGGAAAATGGAATGTAGGACTTAAAGGGATACATAAAACATAAGTGCAGAGAATACAACATGCTCCCATGCAATTAAATCAAAGAGACCTTGAAAATCATTCACTTTGCTACCCGTCACCCAACCATCCAGTGCTCTGCAAAAACCAGTCACATACTCCACATATGTACTCCCAGTACGCTTTACACTGTCCCTGAACTTCTGTCTGTACATTTCAGGGGTAAGCCCATACCTGGTCATTAAGGCCTCTTTCATGCGGGGATAGGACTGCTGTTCTTCAGTGGGCAAATCTAGCAGGGTATCCCGCCCTTCGCTAAGGAACCTCCCCCACAACCCCGCTCCCCAATCCTTGTCAGGGACCCGGTGGGAGGACATGGCTACCTCATATGCCCTAAACCACTGTCCTATGTCATCCCCCTTAAAGAATTCCTTAACTACATCTTTGGGGATGTACACCCTGGACTCTACCTGCACCGGCGTTGTGCTGCCACCAGAAGGAGTCATTCCAGAACCTCTCAGCTCCAACTCCTTCACTCTTAGGTCATGGTCCAGCTGGCGTTGCTGCGCCTCCATGGCCAATCTTTGCTTGTCCATTTCCAACTTTTGTTTCTCCATCTCCATTTGCCCAGCCAATTTTGCCATCTCCATTGCATGCGCCCTTTCTGCTGCCCTGTCTGCCAGCTCCTCTGGTGACAGGCCTCTGGGGGGCTCCACAGCGCCATCTGGTGGAATGATATCTACTGGAGTCTGGGGATCCCTTGACTCCTTCCAGGCTCTCAGCGCCTTGATGTACTGGGATTTCTTCCTGCACCCGGTGTGTGTAGCTCTGAACTTTATGCAGAGCTCTTTCAAATCCTGTACTCTGTAGCCCTCCAGGCCTCCTTGTTCCCAGTCTACATCTTCAATTCCAGAGATGACAGAGGGTGCCCTTCCATCAGGGAGTGAGCCAGGCATGGCTCCAACAATGGCAGATGTCTCAACAAAATTAAAAACTGGAAATCTGTGGCTGCATTATAGGTCTGCTCTCACTATGTGGTGATCAGCAATTTACTGTATGTCAATCACAAATGCAAATTCGCAAATCCCACCGCTGCCACCAATGTTAGAATTGGGGGTCTCTGGTTGGCGCAAGTATGCACTTGTGACAAGCAGGGACCCTCTCCTCTAAGTCAGGGCGAAGGATGACCCCTTTAGAATGACCCTTACTCACCCTCTAGGTGCGTGGCGTGAGCAGCCAAGGCTATTCTTCAGGCGTTAGCTAGTTAAGCATTTGTAATCACACACACAGTAAAATACACCAATCCCCCCACAAATGGACACCAGGCTGTGAGTATATAAAAATACGCTTCTTTATGTAAAAATATATATCTCTATGCAGTTCAGACTTAGTACAAGACCAAATAACGTTTTGTATAGCACCACAGATTGTAAATAGGCAAGCTTCTCTTTCAATTGTTCCACCAACAGTTCTTTGTTGCAGATTAAATGGCGAGTTCTTAGTCTGATTTCTAGCTTAGTTCCAAAGCAGTTCTTATTTGGTTCAATTTATTTTCCACAGTGTTCTCTGTCAAAAACCCTGCTTTGCAAGTCTCTTTATTTCTGATGCTTCCAGAGCACTTCTTTGCACCAGTTCGGAGGGTTTTGAGTAACCCTGGGCCTTCGCGCTTCCCAGCGCCTCCCTCTCTCTCACGGGGGGAAACTGACTCAGCCCCTACCGCTGCTCACGCATCTCGCGGTATGCTTGGGATGGAGACCAGATAGGGCCTCGGAGAAACCCTGGGCCTTTTCCAGAGGTGGGGGCTGAGCTGCGGAGCAGAGCAGCAAGCAGGCGATGAGAGGAGCCTCTGGGGCCAAGGCACAGGGAAGGCTGATGTCGTCTTCAGGAATGCTTCTCTGCTCGGCTCGGGGGAAACACAAGTTGCGGGCCCGAGCCCGGTGGTGATTTGAGGAGCACTTCAGCGCTTCACGAACACTTCCTCTTCTTCAGCGGGGGTCGGCACAGGCTTGTGCGACTCCGGTGATTGGGGGCACTCTTGGATCTTGACGCCAGCGGGCGTGTGCAGTCAGGCAGGCGCGGCCCGCGACCCTTGGCACGATGGTGCAGGGGTCTCCTCAGCGGGGGCGGCGCGGCCTGACAAGCCTCCAAGATCACGAAGCGGGGTCACAGGGCACGGACTGTGCAGCTGTCGACCCGGCGTAGATCACAATCTTTGGAGGGAATTCCGGCAGGAGGGGGGAGAGCGCTTCAGGGCTTCCAGTAGCAGGCAAGGGGCAGAGGAGCAGGTAGCCTAGCCTGGGGGCAGAGAGCGACTCCGGTCGGAGCGAGGCTCTCACAGGACAAAGGCAGGCAAGCTCCCGAGTGCCACAGCCCTAGGAGGGGGCGATGAGGGGCGCAGTCTGGCTCCAGCGGGATGCACACACGGCTCGAATGTCAGGACGAGCAAAAGCACCAAGGACCCACTAGTCCTGGGGTCCAGGTCAGGGGGCAAGCTCAATCAAGCCCTTGGAGAATGTTTAGAGCACAAAGCAACAAAGTCTTTCCTCAGTAAGTCTTCTCCTCTCCTTTCTCAGCAAGGCAAGCAGCAGGCCAGTCCTTCCGGCGTCTCTTCTCCTTCTAGTCGGGCAGAGGTCCTTTGTGGTAAAACAGGATTCTGATTTACAAGGAGCAGGGCTCCTACTTTTATACACAGTTTCTTTTGTTCTCACTGGCCAGGGGGGCCTCTGCATAACTGCTCTCAGCTCCTGAGCACTTGTGGTGGGTACTTCTGCTTCTTCATTCAGTGTGAGGGCAGGCACATCAGCCGCTCCCCAGGGGGGCGGAGCCGGCATTGTGAGGACAGGGGCAGCCTGAGCACTTTGTTGACAAGCTTCGGTCCTTCCTGGGCCAGGTGCAGGCTGAGTCATCAGTCGCTCCCCAGGAGGGCGGAGCCAGCATTGTGGTGGCAGAGCACAGCCTGATGCATCATTCAGGGGAAACTCCCACCACCCACTAAGGTGTCATCCTGCTATTCACAACCTGTCAACTCCCAGCCCTGTCACTCACACACTCAGACAGTCAGATACACACAAGAGCAGAGGCGGGCTGAAATGGTTAGACAAGCAAATGCTAACTTTCTAAAAGTAGCATTTGCAAACCCAGGATATTAAAATAAACTTTACTAAAATAAATATTTTATTATTCTGAGTTCAGGCATACTAAACATTAATTTCTACCATGTTCCCTGAGTCTGCTGGGATTATAGAGTGTAATAATTCCAGCAGCCCATCCTGGCCTAAGGGGAGCAGGTAGCCTTACAATAGTGAAAAACGAATTTGGCTGTAATTCACTATTAGGACATGCCACACACATCAGGGCATGTCCTACCTTACACTTACAATGCACCCTGCCCTAGGGCCTACCATAGGGGTGACTAATATGAAGTTAAGGGAAGGTTTAGGGGCTGGCAAGTGTGTGCACTTGCCCAGCCAGCATGACAGTACCAGACTGCACGCAGGTTCTGCAATGGCAGACCCTAGACACAGTTTAAGGCTGCTTCTGTGGGTGGCGCAACCAGCGCTGCAGGCCCACTAGCAGTATTGGCATTTACAAGCCCTGGCACTCCTGGTGCACTTTACTGGGGACTGACAGTAAATCCAATGAACCAATCAGGGATACCAAACACAGTTATACTTTTCATAGGGAGCACTTGCACTGCGGCACGGATTGGCCGTGGCGCAGTGCCCTGAGCGGCGAACACCAGCAAAAACAGCAAAACATCTGAGGCACAACAGCAAAAAGTGGAAGGGAAACTCACGCCAAGGTGCCAGGTCTAACTATAAAAATAGAGCGCACAACCAGTAATTACTGGTAACCAGGATCTCACTAGCACCACCTGCACTAGGGAGAAAACAACCACCTAAGTATCACAATACCTGTAGGGGTGTAAGAACATACACATGATGCAATGCATGACATTCATTCAGAGGTGTAAAGGCACATGACGCATAAACAATACATTCAGAGGTGCAGAGAAAGTACAATTGCGCCAAACTCACGTAAGTCACCACCTGTGACTGTCCCTAGGCCCTCTGGCCATGTTGGGGCTAGGACGCCCTGTGTCCAAGGTGTCAGGGTCCTAAATGTGGCAGCTGCCCACGAAGTGCTGGGCAGCTGAATCACTGTTGGGCCACTGCTGGAGCCTCGCAGGCTCTGGCCAGAACAATGTGGGCAACAAGGGAGAGCCTCTTAGGGCTCTAAAACAACAATGGGGCCAATGTGGGAGCCTCGCTGGGCTCTCAAGAACTAAATTGGCCCCCTGAGCCTCTCAGGGCTCCAAGTAAATCAATGCAGCCCCTCTGGGCTCTGAATGCACAGATGCAGCCTTGTTGCGCCTCGTGGGCTCGAAGAACAAATGCCCCCCTGAGCCCCACTGGGCTCTGCACACAAGGCCTGGAGCCCCTTTCCGGGCTCCGAACACAAAATGGGGGCGTAGTTGGAGTCCCCCTCCTGGGGACTCAGCGAACCAAGTAATGCCCACACGAGCCTCTCGGGCTCTGAAAACAACTGCTGCCCTGAGCCTCGCAGGCTCAAACAACAGGTAAGGCCCCCACGAGCCTTTTACTAGGGGGGAGGGGCGGGCACCGAAAATGCGCCCCGACGCCCCCTCCCCTCCCGGGCACTCACCGGTCTCTGCAGGCTGCAGCACTTTCTGCCTCTGACTCCTGGCGGGCGGGGAACTCCTCTTTCGTGCTCCGCCCGGGGCACACGTCCAGGCTCTGTCTCTCCCTCGGGGCTCTCCCTGCAGGCAGCAGCTTCCGCCTGCCTCTCTCCTGCCCCCGGCCTGCCTGACTTCCAGGTCGCGGGTGCGGGGCGGGACTTCCGGTCGGCCCGCTCTTGGATTGGCCGGCCGGCAGAAACACTTCCGGGTCGTCGCGGGCAGCGCGGCGGCCCGTCTCCGGTGCTTCTAGGCGGGGGCTGAATTTACCGAGGGGTGGCCTCCCTCGAGGTAAATTATAAAAACAGCGGCAAGGTCCCTGGCAGGGTGGGCACCTGCCAGGCGACAAAACACTCGAGAATAAGCGAGGTGGCACTCGCTTGGGGCGGCCAATGCCGGGTGGGCACCGGCCTCTTCAAATAAAGCGCTCCCCAGCGCTACAAGCCACAAGAAAGCGCTCCAAAGCGCTATAGCAGAACAAAAGCGCTTCCAAGCGCTAAGAGGCAATTCCAGCGCTCCCAGCGCTAGAGGACAGCCCAAAGTCCAGCAAAAGTCCTCCAGGGGGGCAGGGGGGGCAGGGCTGGGCCCAGAGCCAGCACACTGGGTCTCCAGGCAGGGAGACACCCCAAGTGGCGGTCCTCTGGCCCAGCAGCAGCAGCAACAGCCCCCTCAGGATCCTAGAAGAGAACAACTTCTGTGGGGACACAGCCCCATTTTTATACAGTACATTCCTTTGTCTGAAGGTGCAGGGTGGGGGAGAAACCAGTTGCAGCTGGTTCTTGAGTACCCTTGATGGCCCAACCACCCCTTTCTTTCACTGGCAGGGCTAGGGTCGTTAGACACACCACAGGGGGGCGGAGCCAGGATTGTGTGGGGAAAACCCAGCCCATCCAGGACACAGGTACACTCCTCCCACACATCACTCATGCTAATCTCCCACTCACCACCAGGCAGACCCATCCAGACTTCCTGGAGCCTGGCATGCCAGCCAGCTCCAGCCAATCACACGCCAGCACCCTCACAGCACACGTACAGCCATGTCTAGAAATGGCGCTTCCCTACTAGACACATACATGCTGCACACACCATCTCGCAGCATTCACTCTCACGAGTTCACACATACCAGACTCAAGCCTGTACACCCCACGCATCAGGAACTACCAGGGACACATACATTCCCCATGCATTCCTATGGGCGGGCAGGCCTAGCTCAGCACATGCACTCAGAGTGCGCACGCACTTTCCACTGGGACACAGTGAAAGTGCGCAGAATCCCTAAAATCATCATTGCCAGGTCACCATTTCACGCAAAAAGTCTAGGGGTGAACCTGCCCTAAGGGCCAAAGTCCAACAACTCACGATGGTTGTACTCTTCCAATTTGTCCATCTGGAATTTTTCTGTGCTCTCTCTGGTTGTCATTGTGGTTTAGTCGTGGGGTGAGTCACTCTCTGTACGTACGCGTTGATTCGGATCCCACCGCTGCCACCAATGTTAGACGGACCTGGAGGGTCGGCCGAGGACAAGGGGAGAGGTCTCCGGGGAGAGCCGTCTCCCGCGATCATACAGACGAGTAACTTCCCCCCCACAGATGTACACCACACAAAGGTAAGGTTTAACGTTCTTTATAAGCAATCTTTAAGTACGGTAGAATGGTACAAGGAGGTCAGGACTCAGGGGTCCCCTCGATTCTAGTCTCTTGGATGGGAAAGGGGGTAGCGGGACAGTCTTGTTACCAATCTGGTAGATGCGATGATAAGATGGGTAGCTCACAATCCTCGAGCTCGGCGTTCTAGGAGGACGGGCCGCGGCAGCGCCAGCAGGTCCCGAGATGATCGTAGGTAGCGACGGTCCGCGGCAGCGCCAGCAGGTCCCGATGAAGGTGGTAGTTACAACGGTCCGCGGCAGCGCCAGCAGGTCCCGACGAGGTTGAAGGATGCAGAAGGTTGCGGCAAAGCCAGCAGGCAGGACGATAGTTCACAAGGCAGGGCTGCGGCAGCGCCAGCAGTCCGTCAAGGATGAGTTCTTCACGGTGTCTCTCGACTCCAGGATACAACTGCCCTCCTGCTCTGGAGCTGCCCCAGTTATAGGTCTGGCGCCCTTTGATGTCCGGACCCTCGCACTTGGAGGTCGGGAGGTCTGGGATGAGGGAGTCCAGACACCCAGCAGGGGGGTGGAGCCAGCGCCCGGGGAAGCCGGGGGCGATCGGCACCTGGCGGGGGAGAGCCATCGACACTTCTTTCTCCCATTGACCTGCCAAGTGGTCCGTTCACCTCCTGGGTGGATGGTGGTGCCGGGATGTCGGGGCCTGGCCAGGCCCAGGGTTAGGGTCGAGTTGAGGCCACGCGGCCTCGTGGTGCAGTGTCCAAGATGGCGGCCGGGCCGGGCGATGGAGCTGACAGTGGCCCGGCCCAAGGATACAGAGATGTCCGGGGGCAGGAGTCCCGTAGGGGACGGGTTGCGGGTTGCTTCTGTGGGTAACACCTGGAGGGCCGGTGTCCGGGCCCTGTCATGCGGGGAGGGAGCGAGCCCTTCATGTGGCCTGTCCAACACACAGCTTCACCGAGGTACCCACCACACAGCTTCACCGATGCACCCACCACACAGCTCCACTGATGTACCCACCACCCAGCTCCACTGATGCACCCACCACACAGCTCCACTGATGCCCCCAACACCCAGCTCCACCGATGCACCCACCACACTGCTCCACTGATGCAACCACCACACAGCTCCACCGACACAGCTCCACCGATGCACCCACCACACAGCTCCACTGATGCAACCACCACACAGCTCCACCGACACAGCTCCACCGAGGCACCCACCACACAGCTCCACCGATGCACCCACCACACAGCTCCACTGAGGCACCCACCATACAGCGCCACCGATGCACCCACCACACAGCTCACAGCTCCACCAATGCACCCACCACACAGCTCCACCGATGCACCCACCACACAGCTCCACAGATGCACCCACCACACGGCTCCTCAGAGGCCCCCACCACACAGCTCCACCAATGCACCCACCACACAGCTCCACCGATGCACCCACCACACAGCTCCACCGAGGCACCCACCACACAGCTCCACCGAGGCACCCACCTCCCAGCTCCACAGATGCACCCACCACACAGCTCCACCA
The DNA here is from genome assembly GCF_964263255.1 of Lissotriton vulgaris. NCBI lineage: Eukaryota > Metazoa > Chordata > Amphibia > Caudata > Salamandridae > Lissotriton > Lissotriton vulgaris. The sequence continues at coordinate 1,024,088,086 of NC_141695.1, read as the reverse complement.
ATGCACCCACGACACAGCTCCACTGATGCAACCACCACACAGCTCCACCGACACAGCTCCACCGATGCACCCACCACACAGCTCCACTGATGCAACCACCACACAGCTCCACCTACACAGCTCCACCAATGCACCCACCACAGAGCTCCACAGATGCCCCCACCAGACAGCTCCACGAGGCACCTACCACACAGCTCCACCGATGCACCCACTACACAGCTCCACCTTTGCACCCACCACACAGCTCCACTGAGGCACCCACCACACAGCTCCACTGATGCACCCACTACACAGCTTCACCGATGCACCCACCACACAGCTCTAGCGATGCACCCACCACACAGCTCCACCGACACAGCTCCCCAAATTCACCCACCACACAGCTCCACCGAGGCACCCACCACACAGCTCCACCGATGCACCCACCACACAGCTCCACCGAGGCACCCACCAAACAGCTCCACTCATGCACCCACCACACAGCTCCATCGATGCACCCACCACACAGCTCCACCGATGCACCTACCACACAGCTCCACAGATGCCCCCACCACACAGCTCCACCGATGCACCCACCACACAGCTCCACCGAGGCACCCACCACACAGCTCCACCGAGGCACCCAATACCCAGCTCCACCGATGCATCCACCACGCAGCTCCACCGACACAGCTCCACCGATGCACCCACCACACAGCTCCACTGATGCAACCATCAAACAGCTCAACAGATGCACCCACCACACAGCTCCACAGAGGCACCCACCACACAGCTCCACTGATGCACTCACCACACAGCTCCACCGATGCACCCACCACACAGCTCCACCGACACAGCTCCACCGATGCACCCACCACACAGTTCCACTGATGCAACCACCACACAGCTCTACCGATGCACCCACCACACAGCTCCACCGACACAGCTCCACCGATGCACCCACCACACAGCTCCACTGATGCAACTACCACACAGCTCCACCGACACTGCTCCACCGATGCACCCACCACACAGCTCCACTGATGCACCCACCACACAGCTCCACCTATGCACCCACCATACAGCTCCACCAAGGCACCCCCCACACAGCTCCACCGATGCACCCACCACACAGATCCACCGACACAGCTCCACCGATGCACCTACCACACAGCTCCACCGAGGCACCCACCAAACAGCTCAACAGATGCACCCACCACACAGCTCCACAGAGGCACCCACCACACAGCTCCACAGATGCACTCACCACACAGCTCCACCGAAGCACCCACCACACAGCTCCACCGATGCACCCACCACACAGCTCCACTGAGGCACTCACCACACAGCTCCACTGATGCACCCACTACACAGCTTCACCGATGCACCCACCACACAGCTCCACCTATGCACCCACCATACAGCTCCACCAAGGCACCCCCCACACAGCTCCAGCGATGCACCCACCACACAGCTCCACTGATGCACCCACCACACAGCTCCACCTATGCACCCACCATACAGCTCCACCAAGGCACCCCCCACACAGCTCCAGCGATGCACCCACCACACAGCTCCACCGACACAGTGAGGTTCCGTGACGATTTGAACCCGTGTTTTCAACATTGTCGTAAATACATAATTTTGGTATCAGTGAACCGCAAATGGTCCATTTAGCATATCCTGGTGTTTTCGCTGTGCTACGAGCAAGAGTACTCCTGTTACAAACACATTTCTGATCTACCCATGGCATCCATCTTAGATCATGGCAGCCATTTTGTGTTTCTTGCCCTCACATAGACAATGGACACGCAATGACCTCTGATTACTTCATTTTGATTAAGGACACGTAGGCTTAGCCGGAGATTCACCTCTCTAGTGACACGTGCACCTTAGAACAGAACACGCTGTGGCTGCATGACTCGACAAAGGCTGCCTCCTCTGCCTGAGGCCAGTCCTGCTATACTGGTTCTCGTGTTCGGTGGCCTGATCATGATTAGGCAGCCGAAGCTGGTAGCCTTGCCCATTTACGACCCACAAACATCTCTTATCCTGCTTTTCTATCTTCTGCGCCTGGCTCTGCTCCTTTCCTTCTGGGCCTTTATTAGGGGGAGGTAACGAAATTTACGATGAGGCGGTCCGGCTCTTGAATGAAATGTTGACATGGGATTGTGATGGAATAGCGGGAACCCCTCTTCGTAATGTTTGACATCAGATATTATCAACGATTCCTGTGCAACGCCAAATATTTATTGTTTAGGACACAAAGGTTTTGGGAATGTACTAACATGTGAAGAATTTGCCTGAAGGCCAATATTTAGTATATAAGGAGCAACCCTTCTTGTACAAATCGAACAGGCTCCTAGACACTGCCCGTGTGTAGTTTCTGTGACTTCTGTGTCCCTGCAGTAATAAACCTTTGGTCTTTGATGCCACCATCGAGAAGCCCGTGTTTCTGTTTATTTGTGCACCGAGACAGGTAGAACTCCGGGGTCTTCGGGTGTTATCCCTGACACCTCTGGACGGAACCAAAAAGTCCAGAACTCCAATTGGCGCCCAACGTGGGGCGACGTCATTCGGTACCGGTCCAAAAGCCTGAAGAGTTCGAAAAGCTTCGTGTGAAGATTCCTGAGGGAGGCGCCCCACTTCATCGATCCCGGCATATCGCAAAAGTGGCCCGACGTTCTCTTCCACGAGGGTTCCCGTTCAGGACGGCTGCAGTGGTCCGTTGCCTTGACCTTCGCCCTGTCTTGGACCCGAGGTGCAGTCCTTAGTACGGCGAGACGAGACGGGTTTCTCCTTGGTGACGTCTTCAGTGCCTCAGTTAAGTATTTAGTGGTTGCTAGTTGGTTATTTCGTAAGGGTTGTTAAAATCCTTTTTAGTCCTTGGTTTGGTTTGGTTTCGTAAGATTATCACTGGCTGTTCTGGTTACGATAATCTATTGGTTTAGTTTGGGTATCGATACATTGGTTCGTTTTTGGTAGGCCTAAGTTCTTGGTTCAAGTGCACATTTCTGTTTGTGTTTTGTTCATTCTGTGTTCCGGATTGCAAAATGGTAAGTCGGAAAAATTGTATGTTGTCGTGTTTTGGTTGCAACAGTGATTCCCAGTTGGAGGACTCATGTCTGGTTCCTCCGATTGGAACTCCTCTATATGATCTTTATTGTAAACATGGTGTGGGTCCTATATCTTATAATGAGGTGTGGCTCCGATATACGGAGAAAGACGGTGTCCTTAGTTGGCCACTGTATGGTAGTTTTGAACCTGAAGTCCTTGACAATTTAGAAGTGAAATTGTTTAAGAAGAAAGCCCGGCCGGCAATGTTTGATTCTTTCCGTTACTGGCGAAAAGAATCTAAACAGAGGGAAATTAAAAGGTTAAAGAAAGAACAGAAAGAGCAAGAGTTGACTTTAGAACAGGCTGCTAAGCAGCTGCAAGTCAACGAGTCTGAGAAGGCAATAGAGGTGGCCACTAGAGAGCGTAATTTAGCGATCGACAAGTGCTATCCTGCTTTGCCATCGAGTACGGCTAAGATAGTAGAGGATCCCGAAAGTGATCCTCTCTTATCTTACTTGTTACAGTCACCCCCACCGTATGCACAGGGTGCTATGGTTCCTCCTTTACCGAATGTTCAAATGCCGGTTGCTGGACAACCTGGTATTCCTGCTCCTGCTCCCCTGAATCAAGCTCCTGTACCTCCTGTGGTCAATGTGAATGTTCCTTCGGCACCCCCTCTTCCTGGGTTGCCGGCTTCTTTGCCTATACCTGTATCGCTTATACCTACTGTTTCACAAGCTATCTTACCTGATACTCCTACTGTTCCTATTCTATCTGTTACAACTGCTACTGTGTTTTCTACATCTGCTAGTATTATGACTCCGCTTTCTGTTCGTCGAAGAATCACTGATTCTGTCTCTAATATTTTGTCACCCTTCTATAAAACTTTAATTAAGACTCCTGCCTCTGAGTCCGTACAGAGACGTAGTCAGCTTCCAAGTACTGAGGAACGGGGAATCTTAGATTCCACGGCTCTCAGATGGATTTCGAAGAGTAGGAGATATAGTACGAGAGATGTATTAGATACATTTATGCAGTGGAATGAACCTACGCAACGATATGTGTTCGACGAGATGTGCTCTCTTTTACGGGAGGAATTAGAAGAAGATGACTCCGAATCGAATTTAGAAGAGTTAATTAAGGTTCAAAAAGAATTTGCTGCAGGTATGATAGTAGGTCAAAATATAAAGGAAGCAATGGAACTGATTTTAAGCTATAGGAATGATCCATCTCTTCGTTCACCGACAGATTTAGAGAAACACAGTACGAAGCAGAATCGCCAATATCCAATGAGGGAGGTTCCACCAATTTGGCGTGAAGCTGTGCAAGCTGACGCAGTAAATGGTGTTGTTGCCGCTCCGGCGCAATTCCAGAGGGTGTGGATACACATTCCGTGGAAGCGAGCCGAAGTGCTAGCAGTAAAACAGGCCTTGCCAGATCCGCGTAAGAATCCTGCCGGATACTATAAGGAATTAGCACAGACAGTTGAGGCATGTGTGATGAATCTAGCAGACATTGACATGTTATTTGGGAATGTAGTTCCGCAACCAATTTGGGCTAAAATACGTAAGGAGAATCGTCCAGTTGCCCTAGGTGGTGATTGGGCAGCTATCATAGCAGCGGATGGTCAGCAAATAGGTGGTTCCAAACCCGAACCTCTAATTACTAATCTTCCAGGTAGGATAATTGACTTAATGAAGACTCTGATGCCAGCATTGCGCGTAAATTGGGACAAGTTGTCCGCATGCAGGCAGAAGAAAGACGAAAGTGTCTCCGACTTCTTCACGAGGTTCGAAGAGACTTTTGTAGATCACAGTGGTCAGGATATGAGCACAGAAGGAGGACAGAGATTGTTTGTCGATAAATTTGTACACAATCTGCTACCAGAGCTCTGCAATAAATTGAAAGATTCCGAGAGTGCGTGGGCTGTCTCCACAACTGCACAAATACTTGCAACTGCACAGTATTATGAAAATAGGGATAAAGAGGAGAAAGAGAAATCAGATAAGAAAACGAAAGATTTAAAGACTAAAGTTCTTTTGCAACAGGCATATCCGCCTCGCATGAATCAGACGAATACACAGCAAGGGTCATATCAAAGGACAGATTATAGTTCACCGAGGCCTCAATATCAGTGGAACCAGTGTGCCTACTGTAAGAAAGAGGGTCATTATAAGAATGATTGTCCAATCTTAGCGCAAAATAATGCTGCAGCTCGAAGAGGTCGTGGTGGTTCTACGCAAAATTCTAGAGGTCGAGGACGAGGTGCTATGCCTCCGCAAACGAATGATCGCCCTTCTAATCACTTTGACCAGCGAAATGGACAGTCTGCCCAGCAAAATAGATCTCAACAGTATCATGTTGAGGATTATTGTGAAGTAGATGAGGGATTTCAACAAACTGAATACTAGGACAGCCATGGACAGAGAGAGGGAGTAGTATCAGTTCCAGTGGATCAGAGTGGGCCTTATGTCGCAGTAGCAACATCAGGTGTAGTCGAACCGTTTCTGTTGGATACTGGTGCCGCAAAAAGTTCTATCATTCATGCGAAACTCCCTGGCGCACCTTTGTCCGGCTTAACAAATGTTTCTGTAGGTTTTTCAGGCGCCCCTGTTTACAATCCTGTATCTGGTCCTTTGTCTATTTCTGTTGGACCGTGTCAATTGAAAGCACCCCTGATTTTGACGACAGGTTGTAATGAAAATCTGCTTGGTTTAGACTTGTTAAAACGCCTATATGCGACATTGTACTGTTCTCCGTCAGGAGTACAGCTTACATTGGGTAAAAGAATCACCTCTCCGATGTACTTGTCAATGGATGCACTCCCGCCAGAGCTGCGTTCACTCCCTGATACTCTTTGGGCGACTGGTCCTAACGATGTAGGCCTTTTGGAAATACCACCATATGTAGTCACTTTGAAAGCAAATGTCAAATTTCCACGAATTCCACAATACAAGATTTCTAGTGAAGGTGAACGAGCACTTTTATTGATTGTGCAAGATTTGATTAAGAAAGGTGTAGTTGAAGAAACTAGAGGAAATGTCTGTAACAGTCCTGTATTACCGATTTTGAAACGTACTGATCCTTCAAAGCCTCCAGTTTATAGGTTTGTTATCGATCTCAGAGAGGTTAATAAAATTGTGGTTCCGCAGTTTCCTGTGGTTCCAGACATTACTGCATTGTTAACGTTGATTCCTGCTACAGCCACATGGTTTTCAGTTATCGACTTGAAGAATGCCTTTTTCAGCATTCCGATAGCCGAAGAAAGCAGAGATATTTTCGGTTTTTCTCTAGGAGGTCGAAGCTTTAGGTTTAAACGTGCTCCACAAGGCTACTGTGAGAGTCCGTCCATTTACAGTCAGGCATTAAAAAGTCAGTTAGATTCCTTTGTACTTCCTCCTGGTTCTGCCCTAGTGCAGTATGTAGATGACCTTCTGGTGGCTGCCGATGACAAGGAAACTTGCAAAGCAGCTACAATTTCGTTATTGCATCATTTGTCTAATTTGAATCATAAGGTGTCACCTTCGAAAATGCAATACTGCTGCCAACAAGTGACCTACCTAGGTCATCTCTTGTCAAAGGAGGGAAGGAAGTTGACCCCAGAGAGAATAAAAGCAATTACGCAGATGAGTGTTCCTCGCACACAGAGAGAAGTACGTGCCTTTTTAGGTATTACCTCGTACTGTAGGCAGTGGATCCCAAATTTTTCTCTTTTGGCAAAACCATTGGTAGCTTTGACTGGGAAAAATGTTCCGAGTCCGGTGCCATGGTCTGCTGAATGTCAGGAGAGTTTTTCTGAGTTACGAAATGCACGAGAGAGAAGGTTGCGCGTTGAGTGTTCTGACACAGAGATTTGGTGATAAACAACGCCCTTGTGCGTATTTTTCATCAACGTTAGATCCGGTAGCTAGAGCGTTGCCTAGTTGTTTGAGAGCTACAGCGGCAGCTGCAGCTTCCATTCGACAATCTGCTGGTTTGGTGATGAACAACATGCTAGTGGTCATGGTTCCTCATGCCGTGGATACACTCATGAACCGAACTAAGACGCAACACCTTACTAGTGCTAGATTATCAGGCTATGAACTGACATTGTTAGCGAGTCATATTCAAATCAAAAGATGCAATGTATTGAATTCAGCAACATTGTTGCCGACTAATCAAGAGTCGAGTGATTCCGAACCCCATGATTGCTGTTTCAGAACCGAGGAGGAGACAAAAGGATGAATTGATTTAAAAGACACTCCGTTGTCAGATCCAGATGGCACGTTGTATGTTGATGGGTCATGTTTTAAATTGGAGAATGGTGATGTGACTGCTGCTTACGCAGTAACGACTTTGAGTACGATTGTGGAGACTGCAAGAGTGAGTCAGAATTCTGCCCAAGCTGCAGAATTAATCGCTCTAACGAGAGCGTGTGTTTTAGCAGAGGGAAAGAGAGTGAATGTGTTCACAGATAGTCAGTACGCATTCGGCGTGGCCCATAGTTTTGGCCGTTTGTGGAAAGAAAGAGGTTTCATTACGTCCCATGGGACTAAGATCCAACATGGTCAGCTAGTTAACGACTTGTTGGAATCTCTAACCTTGCCGACTGAAGTTGCGATTGTGAAGTGCAGTGCTCATAAAGCAATCACGAATGATGTTGGTCGTGGGAATGCTTTTGCTGATGAAACCGCTAAACAGACAGCTAGAAATATGATGAGTAGAATGTATGTTGCAACGTCTGCAAGATGGAATTCTGAGTCTGGAATGTGCGAGGATACAGTGGAAAGTGTGAAAGAGATTCAGAAAGAAGCGACTGAGGAGGAAAAGCTTGCATGGAAAGAGAGTACGGGTAAATTGGACTCGAGTGGATGTTGGATTGATTTGTCAGAACAACAGCGTTGGATGTTGCCTGATGCGTACGTGCTTGCAGTGGTTACGATGGCACATGGAGTAGCACACATTAGTTCTAAAGGGATTTGTAAGATGTTGGCTCCAGTCTGGAAGAATGATGGGATTAGTAAGTGTGCAGAGAGAGTGGTGAAAAATTGTATGGTATGCCTGATGCATAATCCTGGCAAGGGAGTCCCAACGCCTGCTGGTCACTTCGCTCCTCCTTCTGCCCCTTTGAAGTGATTCAGTTAGATTTCATTCACATGGATCGTTGCAACAACCTAAAATACGTCCTGGTGGTAGTTTGTGCTTTTTCCAGATGGATCGAAGCATATCCACTAAAGGACAACACTGCCCTATCAACTGCCAAAATACTTCTCAAGGAATACTTCCCTAGGTATGGAATGCCACGGATTGTATGGTCAGATAACGGAAGTGAGTTTGTAGGGAAAGTTATGCAGAGTGTGTGTGCCGGTTTAGGGATCAAGCAAAAATTTCACAGTGCAAACCATCCCCCGTCTGCTGGTTTAGTTGAGGGTTACAATGGCACCCTCAAGCTGAAACTTGCTAAAATACAGGCATCCACGGGTTTGTCCTGGCCAGACGCACTACCCTTGGCTTTGTTATCAACGAGAGCGACTGTACATTCTAGAGTAGGGCTTAGTCCTTATGAAATAGTCTTTGGTCGTCCTGCGAATATTTGGGGAGTGCCAAGGCCAAAAGAATTCTGTTCTCTGGAATATCCAATGTTGATTGATTACCTTTACGACTTGACTGCTAAATTGAGTCTTATTCACCAACAGGTTTTCGATGCATTGCCAAAGTCACCGGAGAGTCCAGGTCATCAGCTGAAACCAGGGGACCACGTTGTGGTGCGCAACTTTGCGAGGACGAAAAACCTTCAACCCAGATTTGTCGGCCCCTACCAAGTGCTGCTGGCGACGAGAACTGCTATTCGTGTGGCCGGCCGCAAGAACTGGATACACACGACGCACGTCAAACGTGTGCCCCTGCCGCTTCCTTATGATAACTGGGTGAAGAAGGGAATTGGTGCCTCTGAGTTTGAACGAACGCCCAGGTTTATCCCTTTCAGCGATGCCGAATTGATAACTGACACATTGAACTCTGGCTCTCCTCCTGAAACTACTTCTTTGACTCCTGAACACTTGCCCTCTGCATCAGAAGAAACTCTGCCTTCTGCGAACTTGAACATTGCAACCTCTGCTGATAATACACTGTTTCCAGATCAAACAGCACCTGCAAAACTGAGATACAATTTACGGTCTCGTAATATGGACAAATAAAGCAGGAAACTGCCTATTGTAATATTTGAATTTCAACACTTTTGCCCTCAGCCAGGAAGTTTGCTATTGTTTTTATTGTTTTAAATTGCCTTGCCGTCTGGGTAGCCGTAGGGTCGTGGCTGTGTGCTTAGTTGAATCTGCGGGGGTCAGACACAAGGTCGATCTTTCTGTTAGTTCTGGGAACTCCCAGGGCTGATAGAGGCATTTTCATCTACGTACACATCATCAGTGGTCGCGAGCGGATTGTAGAAGATGGAGCTTCCTGGGCTGCAACGAGAAAATGTAATTTATGTTCGCAGAAACAGACTTTACAGAATTCTTCACAGCAAATGCTTTCTGATGCAATGTGCTATTACATTTTTAATTGTTTTGATAACGTTGGTGGGTGGAATCGTCTTTGGTGTGAATTTGATTTTTATGCCAGTAACTACAGTACCTCCCCTTGATCCTGCTACTTCTACTGTTTCTTCTATGCACTCTTTTCACTCGTTTCCTGAACATGAGCAAGCTCGACGCTCAGAATTCATTAATAACACTTTCGTACAGCTCTTGCACCAACACCAACTGGTAGTTAACACTACAGACTGCTGGGTGTGTGGCTTGATACCCCACACTATGGATAAAGGCATTCCCTATCTAGTTTTGCCTTTTAGCTATAAAGGATCATTTCAGGCCCTCCAGACCATTTTTGCCTATGCTCTAGAAACCTATCCTCCGCGTCCACCACGTTCCACTAAATATAACTCTGCCAACAAAGCTTTAGTCCAGGGAATTATTGACATGATCAAGGACGTCAATAATACTCCATCTTACCCTAGAGATGAATTACGAGTATATTTGAGTTGGAACTCTTCAGAGTATCGCCTTAGTTTGGGAGAAAGCAAGCGTAAAAGCTCAACTCCAATCTGGGTCGTGCCTCACAGAGGTCAGGTCTGTTTGCAAGGAAATGGGAGAAATCCGAGAGCTCAGCTAGGGAGGAGTGAGTGCGTAGAGACTTACGTGTTTCCGTCTAACTCTTCCCCTGCCTTCCTTACTGCTAGGGGTACCTACTTCATCTGTCAAGACAGAGCGTATACATGGCTGCCTGCTGACTTTTCAGGTTCATGTTATATTGCTCGATTGTTGGCTCCGACATACACTGCTTCATCTGATTATCACAAGACCAGAGTAGCAAGAGGTGTTTTCAGCAAGGAAGATACCGCTGGTCAGGAAGCTGGAGACTTCTTCAAAGGTTTCCTTCCGTTCTGGGGGCCTATGGCCAATAGTAGAAACATACGTCAGCTAACACGGGTAGTTGAATCTACTATTACCGAAACTGCTGGTGCCCTTAGCAATTTGACAGCTGAGCTTCAGGCGGATAGACTCATGACGTTGCAGAACCGTATGGTTCTAGACGTGATACTTGCAGATCGAGGTGGAGTATGCAGAATGATCCAATCGAGCTGCTGTGTTTTTATTCCCAATAATGCTCCAACTGTCTATGAGGCGATCTCTAAGCTACACAAGATTTCCGACTCTATACACGTAGACAAGGGAAACTGGTCCTTCATGGAGTGGTTTTGGACCCTGATATCAGCGTGGGGATGGAAGGTTCTGATGGTCATTGGTGTCATCCTAGTATTCCTGTTCTCGTGTTGCCTGATTATCCAGTGTGGTCCTGCTCTATGTAGTTTCTGTGCTGCAACCTGTTTCAGAAAACCACCTGCGTTTGGAGAAAAGGCGCGAGAGAGGATGATGATACAACAGCATGTCACTGACCTGATGAGCATAGAACTAGATTCTGACATAGACTGAGTAATTGCCTATGTAAGGGCAAAAGGAGGGTCTGAGGTTCCGTGACGATTTGAACCCGTGTTTTCAACATTGTCGTAAATACATAATTTTGGTATCAGTGAACCGCAAATGGTCCATTTAGCATATCCTGGTGTTTTCGCTGTGCTACGAGCAAGAGTACTCCTGTTACAAACACATTTCTGATCTACCCATGGCATCCATCTTAGATCATGGCAGCCATTTTGTGTTTCTTGCCCTCACATAGACAATGGACACGCAATGACCTCTGATTACTTCATTTTGATTAAGGACACGTAGGCTTAGCCGGAGATTCACCTCTCTAGTGACACGTGCACCTTAGAACAGAACACGCTGTGGCTGCATGACTCGACAAAGGCTGCCTCCTCTGCCTGAGGCCAGTCCTGCTATACTGGTTCTCGTGTTCAGTGGCCTGATTATGATTAGGCAGCCGAAGCTGGTAGCCTTGCCCATTTACGACCCACAAACATCTCTTATCCTACTTTTCTATCTTCTGCACCTGGCTCTGCTCCTTTCCTTCTGGGCCTTTATTAGGGGGAGGTAACGAAATTTACGATGAGGCGGTCCGGCTCTTGAATGAAATGTTGACATGGGATTGTGATGGAATAGCGGGAACCCCTCTTCGTAATGTTTGACATCAGATATTATCAACGATTCCTGTGCAACGCCAAATATTTATTGTTTAGGACACAAAGGTTTTGGGAATGTACTAACATGTGAAGAATTTGCCTGAAGGCCAATATTTAGTATATAAGGAGCAACCCTTCTTGTACAAATCGAACAGGCTCCTAGACACTGCCCGTGTGTAGTTTCTGTGACTTCTGTGTCCCTGCAGTAATAAACCTTTGGTCTTTGACGCCACCATCGAGAAGCCCGTGTTTCTGTTTATTTGTGCACCGAGACAGGTAGAACTCCGGGGTCTTCGGGTGTTATCCCTGACACCTCTGGACGGAACCAAAAAGTCCAGAACTCCAACAGCTCCACCAATTCACCCACCACACAGCTCCACCGAGGCACCCACCAAACAGCTCAATAGATGCACCCACCACACAGCTCCACCAAGGCACCCACCAAACAGCTCCACCGATGCACCCACCACACAGCTCCATCGATGCACCCACCACACAGCTCCACCGATGCACCCACCACACAGCTCCACAGATGCCCCCACCACACAGCTCCACCGATGCACCCACCACACAGCTCCACCGAGGCACCCCCCACACACAGCTCCACCGATGCACCCACCACCCAGCTCCACCGATGCACCCACCACGCAGCTCCACCGACACAGCTCCACCGATGCACCCACCACACACCTCCACTGATGCAACCACCACACAGCTCCACTGACACAGCTCCACCGATTCACCCACCACACAGCTCCACGGACACAGCTCCACTGATGCACCCACCACAGAGCTCCACCGATGCCCCCAACACACAGCTCCACCGATGCACCCACCACACAGCTCCAGCGAGGCACCCACCAACACAGCTCCACCGAGGCACCTACCACACAGCTCCACCGATGCACCCACCACACAGCTCCACCTATGCACCCACCACACAGCTCCACCGAGGCACCCACCACACAGCTCAACAGATGCACCCACCACACAGCTCCACAGAGGCACCCACCACACAGCTCCACAGATGCACCCACCACACAGCTCCACCGAAGCACCCACCACACAGCTCCACTGATGCACCTACTACACAGCTCGACCGATGCACCCACCACACAGCTCCACGAGGCACCCACCACACAGCTCCACCGATGCACCTACCACACAACTCCACCGATGCACCCATCACACAGCTCCAGCGACGCAGCCACCACACAGCTCCACCGACACAGCTCCACCAATGCACCCACCACACACCTCCACCGATGCACCCACCACACAGCTCCACCGATGCACCCACCACACAGCTCCACCGATGCACCCACCACACAGCTCCACCGAGGCACCCACCACACAGCTCCACAGATGCACCCACCACACAGCTCCTCAGATGCACCCACCACACACCTCCACAGATGCACCCACCACACAGCTCCACAGATGCACCCACCATACAGCTCCACCTATGTACCCACCACACAGCTCCACTGATGCACCCACCACACAGCTCCACAGATGCACCCACCACCCAGCTCCACCGATGCACCCACCACACAGCTCCACTGATACACCCATCACCCAGCTCCACCGATGCTACCACCACACAGCTCCACCGACACAGCTCCACTGATGCACCCACCACACAGCTCCACTGATGCAACCACCACACAGCTCCACCGACACAGCTCCACCGATGCACCCACCACACAGCTCCACTGATGCAACCACCACACAGCTCCACTGACACAGCTCCACCGATGCACCTACCACAGAGCTCCACAGATGACGCCACCACACAGCTCCACTGATGCACCCGAAACACAGATCCACCGAGGCACCCACCACACAGCTCCACTGATGCACCCACCACACAGCTCCACCTATGCACCCACCATACAGCTCCACCAAGGCACCCCCCACACAGCTCCACCGACACAGCTCCACCGATGCACCCACCACACAGCTCCACTGATGCACCCACCACACAGCTCCACCTATGCACGCACCATACAGCTCCACCAAGGCACCCCCCACACAGCTCCAGCGATGCACCCACCACACAGCTCCACCGACACAGCTCCACCAATTCACCCACCACACAGCTCCACCGAGGCACCCACCAAACAGCTCAACAGATGCACCCACCACACAGCTCCACCAAGGCACCCACCAAACAGCTCCACCGATGCACCCACCACACAGCTCCATCGATGCACCCACCACACAGCTCCACCGATGCACCCACCACACAGCTCCACAGATGCCCCCACCACACAGCTCCACCGATGCACCCACCACACAGCTCCACCGAGGCACCCCCCACACACAGCTCCACCGATGCACCCACCACCCAGCTCCACCGATGCACCCACCACGCAGCTCCACTGACACAGCTCCACCGATGCACCCACCACACACCTCCACTGATGCAACCACCACACAGCTCCACTGACACAGCTCCACCGATTCACCCACCACACAGCTCCACGGACACAGCTCCACCGATGCACCCACCACCGAGCTTCACCGATGCCCCCAACACACAGCTCCACCGATGCACCCACCACACAGCTCCAGCGAGGCACCCACCAACACAGCTTCACCGAGGCACCTACCACACAGCTCCACCGATGCACCCACCACACAGCTCCACCTATGCACCCACCACACAGCTCCACCGAGGCACCCACCACACAGCTCAACAGATGCACCCACCACACAGCTCCACAGAGGCACCCACCACACAGCTCCACAGATGCACCCACCACACAGCTCCACCGAAGCACCCACCACACAGCTCCACTGATGCACCTACTACACAGCTCCACCGATGCACCCACCACACAGCTCCACGAGGCACCCACCACACAGCTCCACCGATGCACCTACCACACAACTCCACCGATGCACCCATCACACAGCTCCAGCGACGCAGCCACCACACAACTCCACCGACACAGCTCCACCAATGCACCCACCACACACCTCCACCGATGCACCCACCACACAGCTCCACCGATGCACCTACCACACAGCTCCACCGATGCACCCACCACACAGCTCCACCTATGCACCCACCACACAGCTCCACCTATGCACCCACCACACAGCTCCACCGAGGCACCCACCACACAGCTCAACAGATGCACCCACCACACAGCTCCACAGAGGCACCCACCACACAGCTCCACAGATGCACCCACCACACAGCTCCACCGAAGCACCCACCACACAGCTCCACTGATGCACCTACTACACAGCTCGACCGATGCACCCACCACACAGCTCCACGAGGCACCCACCACACAGCTCCACCGATGCACCTACCACACAACTCCACCGATGCACCCATCACACAGCTCCAGCGACGCAGCCACCACACAGCTCCACCGACACAGCTCCACCAATGCACCCACCACACACCTCCACCGATGCACCCACCACACAGCTCCACCGATGCACCCACCACACAGCTCCACCGATGCACCCACCACACAGCTCCACCGAGGCACCCACCACACAGCTCCACAGATGCACCCACCACACAGCTCCTCAGATGCACCCACCACACACCTCCACAGATGCACCCACCACACAGCTCCACAGATGCACCCACCATACAGCTCCACCTATGTACCCACCACACAGCTCCACTGATGCACCCACCACACAGCTCCACAGATGCACCCACCACCCAGCTCCACCGATGCACCCACCACACAGCTCCACTGATACACCCATCACCCAGCTCCACCGATGCTACCACCACACAGCTCCACCGACACAGCTCCACTGATGCACCCACCACACAGCTCCACTGATGCAACCACCACACAGCTCCACCGACACAGCTCCACCGATGCACCCACCACACAGCTCCACTGATGCAACCACCACACAGCTCCACTGACACAGCTCCACCGATGCACCTACCACAGAGCTCCACAGATGACGCCACCACACAGCTCCACTGATGCACCCGAAACACAGATCCACCGAGGCACCCACCACACAGCTCCACTGATGCACCCACCACACAGCTCCACCTATGCACCCACCATACAGCTCCACCAAGGCACCCCCCACACAGCTCCACCGACACAGCTCCACCGATGCACCCACCACACAGCTCCACTGATGCACCCACCACACAGCTCCACCTATGCACCCACCATACAGCTCCACCAAGGCACCCCCCACACAGCTCCAGCGATGCACCCACCACACAGCTCCACCGACACAGCTCCACCAATTCACCCACCACACAGCTCCACCGAGGCACCCACCAAACAGCTCAACAGATGCACCCACCACACAGCTCCACCAAGGCACCCACCAAACAGCTCCACCGATGCACCCACCACACAGCTCCATCGATGCACCCACCACACAGCTCCACCGATGCACCCACCACACAGCTCCACAGATGCCCCCACCACACAGCTCCACCGATGCACCCACCACACAGCTCCACCGAGGCACCCCCCACACACAGCTCCACCGATGCACCCACCACCCAGCTCCACCGATGCACCCACCACGCAGCTCCACTGACACAGCTCCACCGATGCACCCACCACACACCTCCACTGATGCAACCACCACACAGCTCCACTGACACAGCTCCACCGATTCACCCACCACACAGCTCCACGGACACAGCTCCACCGATGCACCCACCACCGAGCTTCACCGATGCCCCCAACACACAGCTCCACCGATGCACCCACCACACAGCTCCAGCGAGGCACCCACCAACACAGCTTCACCGAGGCACCTACCACACAGCTCCACCGATGCACCCACCACACAGCTCCACCTATGCACCCACCACACAGCTCCACCGAGGCACCCACCACACAGCTCAACAGATGCACCCACCACACAGCTCCACAGAGGCACCCACCACACAGCTCCACAGATGCACCCACCACACAGCTCCACCGAAGCACCCACCACACAGCTCCACTGATGCACCTACTACACAGCTCCACCGATGCACCCACCACACAGCTCCACGAGGCACCCACCACACAGCTCCACCGATGCACCTACCACACAACTCCACCGATGCACCCATCACACAGCTCCAGCGACGCAGCCACCACACAGCTCCACCGACACAGCTCCACCAATGCACCCACCACACACCTCCACCGATGCACCCACCACACAGCTCCACCGATGCACCCACCACACAGCTCCACCGATGCACCCACCACACAGCTCCACCGAGGCACCCACCACACAGCTCCACAGATGCACCCACCACACAGCTCCTCAGATGCACCCACCACACACCTCCACAGATGCACCCACCACACAGCTCCACAGATGCACCCACCATACAGCTCCACCTATGTACCCACCACACAGCTCCACTGATGCACCCACCACACAGCTCCACAGATGCACCCACCACCCAGCTCCACCGATGCACCCACCACACAGCTGCACTGATAAACCCATCACCCAGCTCCACCGATGCACCCACCACACAGCTCCACCGACACAGCTCCACCGATGCACCCACCACACAGCTCCACTGATGCAACCACCACACAGCTCCACCGACACAGCTCCACCGATGCACCCACCACACAGCTCCACTGATGCAACCACCACACAGCTCCACTGACACAGCTCCACCGATGCACCTACCACAGAGCTCCACAGATGACCCCACCACACAGCTCCACTGATGCACCCGAAACACAGATCCACCGAGGCACCCACCCCACAGCTCCACCGAGGCACCTACCACACAGCTCTACCGATGGACCCACCACACAGTTCCACAGAGGCACCCACCACACAGCTCCACAGATGCACCCACCACACAGCTCCACCGAAGCACCCACCACACAGCTCCACCGATGCACCCACCACGCAGCTCCACCTAGGCACCCACCACACAGCTCCACCGATGCACCCAACACACAGCTTCACCGATGCACCCACCACACAGCTGAAGCGATGCAGCCACCGCACAGCTCCACCGACACAGCTCCACCAATGCACCCACCACACAGCTCCACCGAGGCACCCACCACACAGCTCCACCGATGCACCCACCACACAGCTCCACTGAGGCACCCACCATACAGCTCCACCGATGCACCCAAATCACAGCTTCACTGATGCACCCACCACACAGCTCCACCGATGCACCCACCACACAGCTCCACAGATGCACCCACCACACAGCTCAACAGAGGCACCCACCACACAGCTCCACAGATGCACCCACCACATAGCTCCACCGAGGCACCCAACACACAGCTCCACCGATGCACCCACCACACAGCTCCACCGAGGCACTCACCACAGAGCTCCACCGAGGCACCCACCACACGGCTCCACCGAGGCACCCACCACCCAGCTCCACCGATGCACCCACCACACAGCTCCACTGACACAGGTCCACCGATGCACCCACCACACAGCTCCAGCGATGCAGCCACCACACAGCCCCACCGACACAGCTCCACCAATGCACCCACCACAGAGCTCCACCGAGGCACCCACCACACAGCTCCACCGATGCACCCACCGCACAGCTCCACTGAGGCACCCACCATACAGCGCCACCGATGCACCCACCACACAGCTCACAGCTCCACTGATGCACCCACCACACAGCTCCACCGATGCACCCACCACACAGCTCCACAGATGCACCCACCACATGGCTCCTCAGAGGCCCCCACCACACAGCTCCACCTATGCACCCACCACACAGCTCCACCGAGGCACCCACCACACAGCTCAACAGATGCACCCACCACACAGCTCCACAGAGGCACCCACCACACAGCTCCACAGATGCACCCACCACACAGCTCCACCGAAGCACCCACCACACAGCTCCACTGATGCACCTACTACACAGCTCCACCGATGCACCCACCACACAGCTCCACGAGGCACCCACCACACAGCTCCACCGATGCACCTACCACACAACTCCACCGATGCACCCATCACACAGCTCCAGCGACGCAGCCACCACACAGCTCCACCGACACAGCTCCACCAATGCACCCACCACACACCTCCACCGATGCACCCTCCACACAGCTCCACCGATGCACCCACCACACAGCTCCACCGATGCACCCACCACACAGCTCCACCGAGCCACCCACCACACAGCTCCACAGATGCACCCACCACACAGCTCCTCAGATGCACCCACCACACACCTCCACAGATGCACCCACCACACAGCTCCACAGATGCACCCACCATACAGCTCCACCTATGTACCCACCAAACAGCTCCACTGATGCACCCACCACACAGCTCCACAGATGCACCCACCACCCAGCTCCACCGATGCACCCACCACACAGCTGCACTGATAAACCCATCACCCAGCTCCACCGATGCACCCACCACACAGCTCCACCGACACAGCTCCACCGATGCACCCACCACACAGCTCCACTGATGCAACCACCACACAGCTCCACCGACACAGCTCCACCGATGCACCCACCACACAGCTCCACTGATGCAACCACCACACAGCTCCACTGACACAGCTCCACCGATGCACCTACCGCAGAGCTCCACAGATGACCCCACCACACAGCTCCACTGATGCACCCGAAACACAGATCCACCGAGGCACCCACCCCACAGCTCCACCGAGGCACCTACCACACAGCTCTACCGATGGACCCACCACACAGTTCCACAGAGGCACCCACCACACAGCTCCACAGATGCACCCACCACACAGCTCCACCGAAGCACCCACCACACAGCTCCACCGATGCACCCACCACGCAGCTCCACCTAGGCACCCACCACACAGCTCCACCGATGCACCCAACACACAGCTTCACCGATGCACCCACCACACAGCTGAAGCGATGCAGCCACCGCACAGCTCCACCGACACAGCTCCACCAATGCACCCACCACACAGCTCCACCGAGGCACCCACCACACAGCTCCACCGATGCACCCACCACACAGCTCCACTGAGGCACCCACCATACAGCTCCACCGATGCACCCAAATCACAGCTTCACTGATGCACCCACCACACAGCTCCACCGATGCACCCACCACACAGCTCCACAGATGCACCCAACACACAGCTCAACAGAGGCACCCACCACACAGCTCCACAGATGCACCCACCACATAGCTCCACCGAGGCACCCAACACACAGCTCCACCGATGCACCCACCACACAGCTCCACCGAGGCACTCACCACAGAGCTCCACCGAGGCACCCACCACACGGCTCCACCGAGGCACCCACCACCCAGCTCCACCGATGCACCCACCACACAGCTCCACTGACACAGGTCCACCGATGCACCCACCACACAGCTCCAGCGATGCAGCCACCACACAGCCCCACCGACACAGCTCCACCAATGCACCCACCACAGAGCTCCACCGAGGCACCCACCACACAGCTCCACCGATGCACCCACCGCACAGCTCCACTGAGGCACCCACCATACAGCGCCACCGATGCACCCACCACACAGCTCACAGCTCCACTGATGCACCCACCACACAGCTCCACCGATGCACCCACCACACAGCTCCACAGATGCACCCACCACATGGCTCCTCAGAGGCCCCCACCACACAGCTCCACCGATGCACCCACCACACAGCTCCACTGAGGCACCCACCTACCATCTCCACAGATGCACCCACCACACAGCTCCACCAATGCACCCACCACACAGCTCCACTGATCCAACCACCACACAGCTCCACCGACACAGCTCCACTGATGCACCCACCACACAGCTCCACTGATGCAACCACCACACAGCTCCACTGACACAGCTCCACCGATGCACCCACCACAGAGCTCCACAGATGCCCCCACCACACAGCTCCACCAAGGCACCTACCACACAGCTCCACCGATGCACCCAAAACACAGCTCCACCTTTGCACCCACCACACAGCTCCACCTATGCACCCACCACACAGCTCCACTGAGGCACCCACCACACAGCTCCACCGATGCACCCACCACACAGGTCCACAGATGCACCCAGCTCCACTGATGCACCCACCACACAGCTCCACTGATGCCCCCACCACCCAGCTCCACTGAAGCACCCACCACACAGCTCCACCGACACAGCTCCACCGACGCAACCACCACACAGCTCCACAGATACACCCACCACACAGCTCCACAGATGCACCCAGTTCCACTGATGCACCCACCACACAGCTCCACTGATGCACCCACCACCCATCTCCACCGATGCACCCAGCACACAGCTCCACCGACACAGCTCCACCGATGCACCCACCACACAGCTCCACTGATGCAACTACCACACAGTTCCACCGACACAGCTCCACCGATGCACCCACCACACAGCTCCACTGATGCAACCACCACACAGCTCCACTGACACAGCTCCACCGATGCACCCACCACAGAGCTCCACAGATGACCCCACCACACAGCTCCACTGATGCACCCAAGATACAGCTACACCGAGGCACCCACCACACAGCTCCACCGATGCAACCACCACACAGCTCCACAGAGGCACCCACCACACAGCTCCACCGATGCACCCACCACACAGCTTCACCGATGCACCAACCAAACAGCTCCAGCGATGCAGCCACCACACAGCCCCACCGACACAGCTCCACCAATGCACCCACCACACATCTCCACCGAGGCACCACCCACACAGCTCCACCGATGCACCCACCACACAGCTCCAGCGATGCACCCACCACACAGCTCCACCGAGGCACCCACCACACAGCTCCACTGATGCACCCACCACACAGCTCCACCTATGCACCCACCACACACCTTCACCGAGGCACCCACCACACAGCTCCACCTATGCACCCACCACACACCTTCACCGAGGCACCCACCACACAGCTCAACAGATGCACCCACCACACAGCTCCACGGAGGCACCCACCGCACAGCTCCACAGATGCACCCACCACACAGCTCCACTGAAGCACCCACCACACAGCTCCACCGAGGCACCCACCACACAGCTCCACCAAGGCACCCACCATCCAGCTCCACCGATGCACCTACCACACAGCTCCACCTACACAGCTCCACCGATGCACCCACCACACAGCTCCACCGAGGCACCCACCACACAGCTCCACCAAGGCACCTACCACACAGCTCCACTGATGCACCCACCACACAGCTCCACCTATGCACCCACCACACACCTTCACCGAGGCACCCACCACACAGCTCAACAGATGCACCCACCACACAGCTCCACGGAGGCACCCACCGCACAGCTCCACAGATGCACCCACCACACAGCTCCACTGAAGCACCCACCACACAGCTCCACCGATGCTCCCACCACAAAGCTCCACCGAGGCACCCACCACACAGCTCCGCCAATGCACCCACCACACAGCTCCACCGATGCACCCACCACACAGCTCCACCGACACAGCTCCACCAATGCACCCACCACACAGCTCCACCGATGCACCCACCACACCGCTCCACCGATGCACCCACCACATAGCTCCACCAAGAAACCCACCACACAGCTACACAGATGCACCCACCACACAGCTACACAGATGCACCCACCACACTGATCCACAGATGCACCTACCACACAGCTCCACAGATGCACCCACCACACAGCTCCACCAATGCACCCACCACACAGCTCCACAGATGCACCCACCACACAGATCCACAGACACAGCTCCACCAATGCACTCACCACACAGCTCCACCCAGGCACCCACCACACAGCTCCACCGATGCACCCACCACACAGCTCCACTGAGGCACCCACTATACAGCTCCACCGATGCACCCACCACACAGCTCCACTGAGGCACCCACTATACAGCTCCACTGATGCACCCACCACACAGCTCACAGCTCCACCGATGCACCCACCACACAGCTCCACCGATGCCCCCACCACACAGCTCCAACGATGCACCCACCACACAGCTCCACCGATGCACCCACCACACAGCTCCACCGAGGCACCCACCACAAAGCTCCACCGAGGCACCCACCTCCCAGCTCCACCGATGCACCCATCACACAGCTCCACTGACACAGCTCCACCGATACACCCACCACATAGCTCCACTGATGCAACCACCACACAGCTCGACCGACACAGCTCCACCGATGCACCCACCACACAGCTCCACAGATGCCCCACCACACAGCTTCACTGATGCACCCACCACACAGCTCCACCGAGGCACCTACCACACAGCTCCACCGATGCACCCACCACACAGCTCCATCTATGCACCCACCACGCAGTTCCACCTATGCACCCACCACACAGCTCCACAGAGGCACCCACCACACAGCTTCACCGATTCACCCACCACACAGCTTCACCGATGCACCCACCACACAGCTCCACCAATGCACCCACCACCCAGCTCCACTGATGCACCCACCACACAGCTCCACTGATGCCCCCACCACCCAGCTCCACCGATGCACCCACCACACAGCTCCACTGATGCAACCACCACACAGCTCCACCGACACAGCTCCACCGATGCACCCACCACACAGCTCCACTGATACAACCACCACACAGCTCCACCGACACAGCTCCACCGAAGCACCCACCACACAGCTCCAATGATGCAACCACCACACAGCTCCACCGACACAGCTCCACAGATACACCCACCACACAGCTCCACAGATGCACCCATCACCCAGCTCCACTGATGCACCCACCACACAGCTCCACTGATGCACCCACCACCCAGCTCCACCGATGCACCCAGCACACAGCTCCACCGACAATGCTCCACCGATGCACCCACCACACAGCTCCACTGATGCAACCACCACACAGCTCCACCGACACAGCTTCATCGATGCACCCACCACACAGCTCCACTGATGCAACCACCAGACAGCTCAACCGACACAGCTCCTCAGATGCATCCACCACAGAGCTCCACAGATGACCCCACCACACAGCTCTACCGATGTACCCAAGACACAGCTACACCGAGGCACCCACCACACAGCTCCACCGAGGCACCTACCACACAGCTCCACCGATGCACCT
Organism: Lissotriton vulgaris; assembly: GCF_964263255.1. Taxonomy (NCBI): domain Eukaryota; kingdom Metazoa; phylum Chordata; class Amphibia; order Caudata; family Salamandridae; genus Lissotriton; species Lissotriton vulgaris. The sequence continues at coordinate 1,024,064,352 of NC_141695.1, read as the reverse complement.
ACCACACAGCTCCACCTATGCACCCACCACACAGCTCCACCGAGGCACCCACCACACAGCTCAACAGATGCACCCACCACACAGCTCCACAGAGGCACCCACCACACAGCTCCACAGATGCACCCACCACACAGCTCCACCAAAGCACCCACCGACACAGCTCCACCGATGCACCCACCATACAGCTCCACTGATGCAATCACCACACAGCTCCACTGACAAAGCTCCACCAATGCACCCACCACAGAGCTCCACAGATGCCCCCACCACACAGCTCCACCGAGGCACCTACCACACAGCTCCACCGATGCACCCACTACATAGCTCCACCTTTGCACCCACCACACAGCTCCACTGAGGCACCCACCACACAGCTCCACCGAGGCACCCACCACACAGCTCCACCGATGCACCCACCACACAGGTCCACAGATGCACCCAGCTCCACTGATGCACCCACCACACAGCTCCACTGATGCCCCCACCACCCAGCTCCACCGATGCACCCACCACACAGCTCCACTGACACAGCTCCACCGACGCAACCACCACACAGCTCCACAGATACACCCACCACACAGCTCCACACATGCACCCTGTTCCACTGATGCACCCACCACACAGCTCCACTGATGCACCCACCACCCATGTCCACCGATGCACCCACCACACAGCTCCACCGACACAGCTCCACCGATGCACCCACCACACAGCTCCACTGATGCAACTACCACACAGCTCCACAGACACAGCTCCACCGATGCACCCACCACACAGCTCCACTGATGCAACCACCACACAGCTCCACTGACACAGCTCCACCGAGCCACCCACCACACAGCTCCACCGATGCACCCACCACACAGCTTCACCGATGCACCCACCACACAGCTCCACAGAGGCACCCACCACACAGCTCCACCGATGCACCCACCACACAGCTTCACCGATGCACCAACCAAACAGCTCCACAGATGCAGCCACCACACAGCCCCACCGACACAGCTCCACCAATGCACCCACCACACAGCTCCACCGAGGCACCCACCACACAGATCCACCGATGCACCCACCACACAGCTCCAGCGATGCACCCACCACACAGCTCCACCGAGGCACCCACCACACAGCTCCACCAAGGCACCCACCATCCAGCTTCACCGACACAGCTCCACTGATGCACCCATCACACAGCTCCACCGAGGCACCCACCACACAGCTCCACCGAGGCACCTACCACACAGCTCCACCGATGCACCCACCACACAGCTCCACCTATGCACCCACCACACAGCTTCACCGAGGCACCCACCACACAGCTCAACAGATGCACCCACCACACAGCTCCACAGAGGCACCCACCGCACAGCTCCACAGATGCACCCACCACACAGCTACACCGAAGCACCCACCACACAGCTCCACCGATGCTCCCACCACACAGCTTCACTGAGGCACCCACCACACAGCTCCGCTGTTGCACCGAACACACAGCTCCACCGATGCACCCAGCACACAGCTCCACCGACACAGCTCCACCAATGCACCCACCACACAGCTCCACCGATGCACCCACCACACCGCTCCACCGATGCACCCACCACACAGTTCCACTGAGAAAGCCACCACACAGCTACACAGATGCACCCACCACACAGCTCCACAGATGCACCCACTACACAGCTCCACAGATGCACCTACCACACAGCTCCACAGATGCACCCACCATTCAGCTCCACCAATGTACCCACCACACAGCTCCACAGATGCACCCACCACACAGATCCACAGACACAGCTCCACCAATGCACTCACCACACAGCTCCACCGAGGCACCCACCACACAGCTCCACCGATGCACCCACCACACAGCTCCACTGAGGCACCCAACATACTGCTCCACTAATGTACCCACCACACAGCTCACAGCTCCACCGATGCACCCACCACACAGCTCCACCGATGCACCCACAACACAGCTCCACTGATGCACCCACCACACAGCTCCACAGATGCCCCCACCACACAGCTCCACCGATGCACCCACCACACAGCTCCACCGATGCACCCACCACACAGCTCCACCGAGGCACCCACCACACAGCTCCACCGAGGCACCCAACTCCCAGCTCCACCGATGCACCCACCACACAGCTCCACTGACACAGCTCCACCGATGCACCCACCACACAGCTCCACTGATACAACCACCACACAGCTCCACCGACACAGCTCCACCGATGCACCCACCACACAGCTCCACCGAGGCACCCACCACACAGATCCACCGATGCACCCACCACACAGCTCCAGCGATGCACCCACCACACAGCTCCACCGAGGCACCCACCACACAGCTCCACCAAGGCACCCACCATCCAGCTTCACCGACACAGCTCCACTGATGCACCCATCACACAGCTCCACCGAGGCACCCACCACACAGCTCCACCGAGGCACCTACCACACAGCTCCACCGATGCACCCACCACACAGCTCCACCTATGCACCCACCACACAGCTTCACCGAGGCACCCACCACACAGCTCAACAGATGCACCCACCACACAGCTCCACAGAGGCACCCACCGCACAGCTCCACAGATGCACCCACCACACAGCTACACCGAAGCACCCACCACACAGCTCCACCGATGCTCCCACCACACAGCTTCACTGAGGCACCCACCACACAGCTCCGCTGTTGCACCGAACACACAGCTCCACCGATGCACCCAGCACACAGCTCCACCGACACAGCTCCACCAATGCACCCACCACACAGCTCCACCGATGCACCCACCACACCGCTCCACCGATGCACCCACCACACAGTTCCACTGAGAAAGCCACCACACAGCTACACAGATGCACCCACCACACAGCTCCACAGATGCACCCACTACACAGCTCCACAGATGCACCTACCACACAGCTCCACAGATGCACCCACCATTCAGCTCCACCAATGTACCCACCACACAGCTCCACAGATGCACCCACCACACAGATCCACAGACACAGCTCCACCAATGCACTCACCACACAGCTCCACCGAGGCACCCACCACACAGCTCCACCGATGCACCCACCACACAGCTCCACTGAGGCACCCAACATACTGCTCCACTAATGTACCCACCACACAGCTCACAGCTCCACCGATGCACCCACCACACAGCTCCACCGATGCACCCACAACACAGCTCCACTGATGCACCCACCACACAGCTCCACAGATGCCCCCACCACACAGCTCCACCGATGCACCCACCACACAGCTCCACCGATGCACCCACCACACAGCTCCACCGAGGCACCCACCACACAGCTCCACCGAGGCACCCAACTCCCAGCTCCACCGATGCACCCACCACACAGCTCCACTGACACAGCTCCACCGATGCACCCACCACACAGCTCCACTGATACAACCACCACACAGCTCCACCGACACAGCTCCACCGATGCACCCACCACACAGCTTCACAGATGCCCCCACCACACAGCTTCACTGATGCACCCACCACACAGCTCCACCGAGGCACCTACCACACAGCTTCACCGATGCACCCACCACACAGCTCCACTGATGCAACCACCAGACAGCTCAACCGACACAGCTCCTCAGATGCATCCACCACAGAGCTCCACAGATGACCCCACCACACAGCTCCACAGATGCACCCACCACACGGCTCCTCGGAGGCCCCCACCACACAGCTCCACCAATGCACCCACCACACAGCTCCACCGATGCACCCACCACACAGCTCCACCGAGGCACCCACCACACAGCTCCACCGAGGCACCCACCTCCCAGCTCCACAGATGCACCCACCACACAGCTCCACCAATGCACCCACCACACAGCTCCACTGATGCAACCACCACACAGCTCCACCGACACAGCTCCACTGATGCACCCACCACACAGCTCCACTGATGCAACCACCACACAGCTCCACCTACACAGCTCCACCAATGCACCCACCACAGAGCTCCACAGATGCCCCCACCAGACAGCTCCACCAAGGCACCTACCACACAGCTCCACCGATGCACCCACTACACAGCTCCACCTTTGCACCCACCACACAGCTCCACCTATGCACCCACCACACAGCTCCACTGAGGCACCCACCACACAGCTCCACCGATGCACCCACCACACAGTTCCACCGATGCACCCACCACACAGCTCCACTGATGCACCCACCTCACAGCTCCACCGAGGCACCCACCACACAGCTCCACAGATGCACGCACCACACAGCTCCACAGATGCACCCACCACCCAGCTCCACAGATGCACCCACCACACAGCTCCACAGATGCACCCACCACCCAGCTCCACTGATGCACCCACCACACAGCTCCACTGATGCACCCACCACCCACCTCCACCGATGCACCCACCACACAGCTCCACCGACACAGCTCCACTGATGCACCCACCAAACAGTTCCACTGATGCAACCACCACACAGCTCCACCGACACAGCTCCACCGATGCACCCACCACACAGCTCCACCTATGCACCCACCATACAGCTCCACCAAGGCACCCCCACACAGCTCCACCGATGCACCCACCACACAGCTCCACCGATGCACCCACCACACAGCTCCACCGAGGCACCCACCACACAGCTCCACCGAGGCACCCAACTCCCAGCTCCACCGATGCACCCACCACACAGCTCCACTGACACAGCTCCACCGATGCACCCACCACACAGCTCCACTGATACAACCACCACACAGCTCCACCGACACAGCTCCACCGATGCACCCACCACACAGCTCCACCGAGGCACCCACCACACAGATCCACCGATGCACCCACCACACAGCTCCAGCGATGCACCCACCACACAGCTCCACCGAGGCACCCACCACACAGCTCCACCAAGGCACCCACCATCCAGCTTCACCGACACAGCTCCACTGATGCACCCATCACACAGCTCCACCGAGGCACCCACCACACAGCTCCACCGAGGCACCTACCACACAGCTCCACCGATGCACCCACCACACAGCTCCACCTATGCACCCACCACACAGCTTCACCGAGGCACCCACCACACAGCTCAACAGATGCACCCACCACACAGCTCCACAGAGGCACCCACCGCACAGCTCCACAGATGCACCCACCACACAGCTACACCGAAGCACCCACCACACAGCTCCACCGATGCTCCCACCACACAGCTTCACTGAGGCACCCACCACACAGCTCCGCTGTTGCACCGAACACACAGCTCCACCGATGCACCCAGCACACAGCTCCACCGACACAGCTCCACCAATGCACCCACCACACAGCTCCACCGATGCACCCACCACACCGCTCCACCGATGCACCCACCACACAGTTCCACTGAGAAAGCCACCACACAGCTACACAGATGCACCCACCACACAGCTCCACAGATGCACCCACTACACAGCTCCACAGATGCACCTACCACACAGCTCCACAGATGCACCCACCATTCAGCTCCACCAATGTACCCACCACACAGCTCCACAGATGCACCCACCACACAGATCCACAGACACAGCTCCACCAATGCACTCACCACACAGCTCCACCGAGGCACCCACCACACAGCTCCACCGATGCACCCACCACACAGCTCCACTGAGGCACCCAACATACTGCTCCACTAATGTACCCACCACACAGCTCACAGCTCCACCGATGCACCCACCACACAGCTCCACCGATGCACCCACAACACAGCTCCACTGATGCACCCACCACACAGCTCCACAGATGCCCCCACCACACAGCTCCACCGATGCACCCACCACACAGCTCCACCGATGCACCCACCACACAGCTCCACCGAGGCACCCACCACACAGCTCCACCGAGGCACCCAACTCCCAGCTCCACCGATGCACCCACCACACAGCTCCACTGACACAGCTCCACCGATGCACCCACCACACAGCTCCATGATACAACCACCACACAGCTCCACCGACACAGCTCCACCGATGCACCCACCACACAGCTTCACAGATGCCCCCACCACACAGCTTCACTGATGCACCCACCACACAGCTCCACCGAGGCACCTACCACACAGCTTCACCGATGCACCCACCACACAGCTCCACTGATGCAACCACCAGACAGCTCAACCGACACAGCTCCTCAGATGCATCCACCACAGAGCTCCACAGATGACCCCACCACACAGCTCCACAGATGCACCCACCACACGGCTCCTCGGAGGCCCCCACCACACAGCTCCACCAATGCACCCACCACACAGCTCCACCGATGCACCCACCACACAGCTCCACCGAGGCACCCACCACACAGCTCCACCGAGGCACCCACCTCCCAGCTCCACAGATGCACCCACCACACAGCTCCACCAATGCACCCACCACACAGCTCCACTGATGCAACCACCACACAGCTCCACCGACACAGCTCCACTGATGCACCCACCACACAGCTCCACTGATGCAACCACCACACAGCTCCACCTACACAGCTCCACCAATGCACCCACCACAGAGCTCCACAGATGCCCCCACCAGACAGCTCCACCAAGGCACCTACCACACAGCTCCACCGATGCACCCACTACACAGCTCCACCTTTGCACCCACCACACAGCTCCACCTATGCACCCACCACACAGCTCCACTGAGGCACCCACCACACAGCTCCACCGATGCACCCACCACACAGTTCCACCGATGCACCCACCACACAGCTCCACTGATGCACCCACCTCACAGCTCCACCGAGGCACCCACCACACAGCTCCACAGATGCACGCACCACACAGCTCCACAGATGCACCCACCACCCAGCTCCACAGATGCACCCACCACACAGCTCCACAGATGCACCCACCACCCAGCTCCACTGATGCACCCACCACACAGCTCCACTGATGCACCCACCACCCACCTCCACCGATGCACCCACCACACAGCTCCACCGACACAGCTCCACTGATGCACCCACCAAACAGTTCCACTGATGCAACCACCACACAGCTCCACCGACACAGCTCCACCGATGCACCCACCACACAGCTCCACCTATGCACCCACCATACAGCTCCACCAAGGCACCCCCACACAGCTCCACCGATGCACCCACCACACAGCTCCATAGATGCACCCACCACACAGATCCACCGACACAGCTCTACCGATGCACTTACCAAACAGCTCAACAGATGCACCCACCACACAGCTCCACAGAGGCACCCACCACACAGCTTCACAGATGCACTCACCACACAGCTCCACCGAAGCACCCACCACACAGCTCCACCAATGCACCCACCACACAGCTCCACTGAGGCACCCACCACACAGCTCCACTGATGCACCCACTACACAGCTTCACCGATGCAACCACCACACAGCTCCAGCGATGCACCCACCACACAGCTCCACCGACACAGCTCCACCAATTCACCCACCACACAGCTCCACCGAGGCACCCACCACACAGCTCCACCGATGCACCCTGTTAGACGGACCGGGAGGGTCGGCCGAGATTACGGGGAGAGGTCTCCAGGGAGAGCCGTCTCCAACGACTGTACAGGTAAGTAACTTCCCCCCCACAGACGGACACCACACAAGATTGAAGGTTAACGAGACTTTATATGCAATTCTTAGGTTACGTCGCTATGATACAAGGAGGTCTGGACTCAGGGGTCCCCTCGGTTCTGATCTCTGGTTGAGGAGAAAGGGTAGCGGGACAGTCTTAGTTACCAATGAGTTAAATAGCTCTCAATCCTCGAGCTCGGCGTGGTTGCTGATCGGGCCGTGGAGGAGCCAAGCAGGTCCCGAGATGGATGAAGGATGGTCGACGGGCCGTGGAGAAGCCAAGCAGGTCCCGATGAAGATGATGGTTACAACGGTCCGCGGCCTCGCCAGCAGATCCGGACGACGGTGAAGAATGAAGGTTACGACGGCTGTGGCAGCGCCAACAGGCAGGACGATGGTGCACAGGACAGAGCTACGGCAGCGCCAGTAGTCCGTCCAGGATGAGTTCCTCTTACGTCTCTCGACTCCAAGATACAACTGACTTCCTGCTCTGGAGCTGTCCCAGTTATAGGACTGGCGTGCTTTGATGTCCGGACCCTCGCACTTGGAGGTCGGGAGGTCCGGGATGAGGGAGTCCAGACACCCAGCAGGGGGGTGGAGCCAGCGCCCGGGGAGGCGATGGGCGAGCGGCACTGGGCGGGGGGAGAGCCATCGGCACTTCTCTCTCCCATTGACTTGCCAAGTAGCCCGCTCACCTCCTGGGTGGAGGGTGGTGCCGGATTGTCTGAGGCTGGGCTAGGCCCAGGGTTGAGGTCGATCGGGGGCCAGGCGGCCTCGTGGCGAGGCGTCCAAGATGGCGGCCCGGGCTGGGTGCATGGGCCGGCAGTGGATCGGACCCACGAGGTTATCATGTTCGAGGGCAGGGGTCCCTGAGGGGACGTAGGGCGTGCAATGGTGGTGTGTGGTGCTTGCGTGACTGGGCTCGGGCCTGGTCGAGCCGGGGGAGAGCGGCCCGTCATGTGGCCTGTCCAACATGCGTCCCCCCCAGCTGAAGGCGGGGAGAGTTACCCATCCTCTTGGGGACTCTCTTCGTCGAGGCGGAAAAACCGGGACAGGCCATCGGCGTTGGCGTGGTCGGACCCAGGCCGGTGTTCGACTGTGAAGTCCATACCTTGTAAGGAGATGGACCAGCGTAGCAATTTTGGGTTTTCCCCCCGCATATGCATCAACCACTGCAGGGGTCGGTGGTCAGTCTGCACCCGAAAGTGGGTGCCAAAAAGGTAGGGCCGGAGCTTCTTGAGGGCCCATACCACAGCGAAGGCTTCCCTCTCTATGGTGCTCCAGCGTTGTTCCCGGGGTAGGAGTCTCCGGCTGATGAAGGCCACCGGTTGATCGAGGCCTTCGGTGTTCACTTGGGACAGGACCGCCCCAATGCCCTGGTCGGAGGCGTCCGTCTGGACGACGAACTCCCGGCTGTAGTCTGGGGCCTGGAGCACAGGAGCGGAACACATGGCGGCCTTTAACTGTTCGAATGCCGCTTGACACTCTGGGGTCCAGTTCACCTTCTTGGGCTGATTTTTTGACGTGAGTTCGGTGAGAGGCCCCACGATGGTACCATAATCTTTCACGAACCTTCGGTAGTAGCCCGTGAGGCCCAGGAAGGCTCGCACCTCAGTTTGAGTGATAGGGGGTTGCCAGTTCTGGATGGCGGCAATTTTCAGCTGTAGGGGGGCCACTAGGCCGCTTCCCACCTGGTGTCCGAGGTAGGTCACCGACCCTTGTCCAATTTGGCATTTGCTGGCCTTGATCGTGAGGCCAGCTCGCTGAAGGGCTTGCAGCACTGCTTGGAGGTGGTGGAGGTGCTCGGTCCAATGGTGGCTGTACACAGCGATGTCGTCCAGGTAGGCGGCGCTGAACTCTTCGAGCCCCGCCAGGACCTGATTGACGAGCCGTTGGAACGTCGCTGGGGCGTTCTTCATGCCGAAGGGCATGACCGTAAAGTGATAGTGGCCATCGGGGGTGGAGAAGGCAGAGCGTTCTTGTGCTCGGGGTGTGAGGCCGATCTGCCAATAACCTGCCGTCAGGTCGAAGATGCTGAGGTAGCGGGCAGCGCCCATTCGGTCGACCAGTTCATCTGCCCGGGGGATGGGGTGTGCGTCCGTTCTGGTGACTTCATTCAGACCCCGGTAGTCGACACAGAACCGGAGTTCTGGTGTGGTCCCGGGGGCGGCTGCTTTGGGGACCAGTACGACCGGGCTGGCCCATGGACTGTCTGAGGGCTCGATGACCCCGAGCGTGAGCATCTTAGCTACTTCCGCCTGGATGCAGGCCCGTACCCGATCAGGTACGCGGTAGGCCCGGTGGCGGATAGGAGGGCTGTCTCCGGTGTCCACATCGTGCACACACCAGGAAGTGACACCCGGGGTGAGGGAGAACAGACTGGCGAACCGTGATAGGAGGGCTTGGCACTCTTGCCGTTGTTCTCTGGTGAGGGTCTCCGAGAGTCGGACCCCATCCACGGAGCCGTCTTGCTCCTGGGTCCGCAAGAGGTCAGGGAGAGGCTCGGAGTCGTCTTCAACCCCATTGTCTGTGGCCATCAAGAGGCTGAGTTCTGTTCGTGCAAAGTGGGGTTTCAGTCTGTTGGTGTGGAGGACTCGGAGCGGATTCCGGGCGGACTCCATATCGATCAGATAGGTGGCAGGACCCTTGCGCTCGATTACCTTGAAGGGTCCCGTCCATTTGTCTTGGAGAGCGCACGGTTCGGTGGGGGACATTACCCAGACCTGTTGCCCCGGCTCGAATTCAATGGATGAGGCGTTCTGGTCATACCATTTCTTCATGTCCTCTTGACTGGCCTCTAGGTTGGCTTTTGCTAGGTCTCTGAACCGCCGGGACTGGTTGCGGAGGGTGAGGAGGTACCGGAAGACATCTGGAGGACTCTTGGCCGGAGGCATCTCCCAGCCTTCTTTGATCAGGCTGAGTGGCCCCCGTACTGGGTGCCCATAGAGCAGCTCGAAGGGGCTGAAGCCTAGGGACTTCTGTGGGACCTCCCGGTAGGCGAAGAGGAGGCACGGCAGCAGCACGTCCCACTGGCGACGGAGGGGCTCTTCCAATCCCCCGATCATCCCTTTTAGCGTGCGATTGAACCGCTCAACAAGTCCGTTTCCTTGGGGGTGATAGGGGGTCGTGAAGCGGTAGGTGACCCCACACTGTTGCCAGAGGGACTTCATATATTTAGAAATGAAGTTCGTGCCTCTGTCACTGACGACTTCTCGGGGGAACCCCACACGGGAGAAGATCCCCATCAGGGCCCGGCCGACCACTGGGGCTGTCACGGTCCGGAGAGGAATAGCCTCAGGGTAGCGGGTGGCGTGGTCCACTAGTACCAGGATGAAGCGATGGCCTTGTCTTGTACGCGGGTCCAGGGGTCCCACAATGTCTATCCCGACCCTCTCAAATGGGGTTGTGACTACTGGAAAGGGTTGCAGGGGAGCCTTTAATTTGCGGCCGCTCTTCCCACTGGCTTGGCACGTGGGGCAAGATCGGCAATGCTGGTGCACATCGTTTCTCATTTTGGGCCAGAAGAAGTGGGTCACTAGGCGGCTGTAGGTTTTATCCTGTCCCAGGTGCCCTGCCAGGGGGGCATCGTGGGCCAGGTTTAGCAGGAAGTCTCTAAAGCGGAGGGGCACCACTAGTACTCGGTTGGCCCCCAGCTCGGCGATTCGTTGCTCGCTGTACAATAGATCATTGTCCCAGTAGACCCAATGAGTTCCGGAGGTATCCCCGGCGCTTTGGGCGAGCGCTTGTTGTCGGAGTCCCTCAAGGGAGGGACAGGTCTTCTGTTCCTGACGAAATTGTTCTTGTGTGGGTCCCCCTTCTTGAGCCCACTGATCAAGATTAGCGAGGTCGGAAGGTTGAGCAAGTTCGAGGGGGATGCCATGGTCGGGGGTCTCGGCGGGGGCGACCGGAGGCGGTGGCGCCGGCCATTCTGGTTCTTCCGGGTGATGGTTGGCACGGGCGGCCATGGACCGGGTGGTGACGCACGCCCAGTCTGGGACGCCCAACATCCCCAAGTGTTCTTTTCGCTCCACGGCTGCCCACGGGGAGCTTTCCAGGTCATTTCCGAGGAGGCATTCCACGGGGGCGTCGTCTCGGACCGTTACCTTCAACATGCCGGAGACCCCTCCCCACTCAAAGGGGACGCAGGCCATCCGACACAGACTTTCCGAGTTGTCGGCTGATCGCACAGGGCAGAGAACGTTCGGTAGATATTGTTCTGGGGTCACCAGATGACAGCGGACGGCTGTCACACTGGCCCCGGTGTCTCGAAGGGCTTCGGCCCGTTGTCCATTGATGCTCACCCATTGGCTGTACTTCTGGGTGTTAGCGGGTAGGGGGACCCGCGGGACCATGTCTCTTCCCCCTAAGCACGCGAGAGTCATGGCGGCTGGCTCCCACTCTTGATACTCTTGCTCGCCTGTTTCTCGTTCCTCGGAGATCTGTTCTTCCCCTAGTGCCGCGGCGGCCACCTGGCGGGGTCTTGGACTCTGATACTGCGGGCAGCTTGGGTCGTTTGCATAGTGGCCGACTCGTTGGCATCGGTGACATGTAACATTGGCTCTGTATCCCGGTCGCGCCGGGGTGCTGCCCCGGTTGGCCGGGGGGGTGGTGCTGGTAGCGGGGGCGGCCGGAGTATTGTCTCTTCCTCGTCCTTGGCCCCCTCCTCCTCCTCTGGGTCGGTAGTGACCATTGTTGTTCCTGTTCTGCTCGTAGGACCCATTCCGGCCCACTCTGGTGATCTCCCACCGGTCAGCTTCGGCTGCGAGCTGCCGGGGATCGGTTAACTTGCTGTCGAGGAGGTGTTGGCGTAGTTCAATGAAGCAATTGTTGGACAGATGCTCCCATACCATCAGATTGAACAGCTGCTCGTAGGTCGTGACGTTGTTCCCTCTGATCCAGCCTTCGAAGGCTCGGCTAAAGTACGTTACATAGTCCACCCAAGTTGTACCTGGAATGCGTGTGCAGTCTCGGAACCTCTGACGGTACATCTCGGGCGTGAGGCCATAGCGGGTGAGGAGGGCCGCTTTCATATGGTCGTAGGAGGTCATCTGGTGGTCTGGGAGCTGTAACAGAGTATCGCGGCCCTCATTGAGGAATTTGCCCCATAGGCCGGCTCCCCAGTCGGTTCTATCGATCCGGTGCGCAGTCATCGCGATTTCATAGGCCTTAAACCATTGCTGGATGTCGTCTTCTCGAAAATATTCTCGGACCACATCCTTGGGGATGTGCACTTTTTTCTCCGCGGTCCCTGGGGTGGACGGTCTGTCGGGCACCCCTAACTCTTTATTTTGTTTGCGCAGGTTGATCTCGGCTAGGTTCCGTTCGTGCTCGTACGTTAGTCTTTTTTCCTCGAGCTCCCTTTGCCTCTGTTTCTCCTCTCTTTCTTCTCGGAGGCGAAGGTGCTCTAAGTTTATTTTTTGCTCGGCCAATTTGAGTTCTATGTCCATCTTGAGTCGGGCCATTTCGAGTTCGTGTAGTCGGGCTTTTTCTCTTTCTTGGATCTCGTCTTGCGAGAGACTGGTTCTTTGCCCCTCAGGGGCCGTGTTGGTATTTTTCGCGGTGCTTTGCTCAGGGGTTTCGACATCCCCGGTCTCTGCCCAAGATTCTAGGGCATGCTTAAAATCGTCCTTGGTACTTAGTCCGGTGGTAGCGATACCTAGTTCGATGCAGAACTGCTTTAGTTCACGATGGCTGTATTCCTCTAGTTTTTCCATTTGGAACTTCTCAGTTGATCCGCTCTCTTTAGTCGACATTGTTGTTCGTTGTGGGGTGAGCTACTCTCTGTACGTTATGCGGTGATTCGGATCGCGCCGCTGGCCACCAATGTTAGACGGACCGGGAGGGTCGGCCGAGATTACGGGGAGAGGTCTCCAGGGAGAGCCGTCTCCAACGACTGTACAGGTAAGTAACTTCCCCCCCACAGACGGACACCACACAAGATTGAAGGTTAACGAGACTTTATATGCAATTCTTAGGTTACGTCGCTATGATACAAGGAGGTCTGGACTCAGGGGTCCCCTCGGTTCTGATCTCTGGTTGAGGAGAAAGGGTAGCGGGACAGTCTTAGTTACCAATGAGTTAAATAGCTCTCAATCCTCGAGCTCGGCGTGGTTGCTGATCGGGCCGTGGAGGAGCCAAGCAGGTCCCGAGATGGATGAAGGATGGTCGACGGGCCGTGGAGAAGCCAAGCAGGTCCCGATGAAGATGATGGTTACAACGGTCCGCGGCCTCGCCAGCAGATCCGGACGACGGTGAAGAATGAAGGTTACGACGGCTGTGGCAGCGCCAACAGGCAGGACGATGGTGCACAGGACAGAGCTACGGCAGCGCCAGTAGTCCGTCCAGGATGAGTTCCTCTTACGTCTCTCGACTCCAAGATACAACTGACTTCCTGCTCTGGAGCTGTCCCAGTTATAGGACTGGCGTGCTTTGATGTCCGGACCCTCGCACTTGGAGGTCGGGAGGTCCGGGATGAGGGAGTCCAGACACCCAGCAGGGGGGTGGAGCCAGCGCCCGGGGAGGCGATGGGCGAGCGGCACTGGGCGGGGGGAGAGCCATCGGCACTTCTCTCTCCCATTGACTTGCCAAGTAGCCCGCTCACCTCCTGGGTGGAGGGTGGTGCCGGATTGTCTGAGGCTGGGCTAGGCCCAGGGTTGAGGTCGATCGGGGGCCAGGCGGCCTCGTGGCGAGGCGTCCAAGATGGCGGCCCGGGCTGGGTGCATGGGCCGGCAGTGGATCGGACCCACGAGGTTATCATGTTCGAGGGCAGGGGTCCCTGAGGGGACGTAGGGCGTGCAATGGTGGTGTGTGGTGCTTGCGTGACTGGGCTCGGGCCTGGTCGAGCCGGGGGAGAGCGGCCCGTCATGTGGCCTGTCCAACACACCCACCACACAGCTCCACCGAGGCACCCACCAAACAGCTCCACTGATGCACCCACCACACAGCTCCATTGATGCACCCACCACACAGCTCCACCGATGCACCCACCACACAGCTCCACAGATGCCCCACCACACAGCTCCACCGATGCACCCACCACACAGCTCCACCGAGGCACCCACCACACAGCTCCACCGAGGCACCCACCACCCAGCTCCACCGATGCACCCACCACGCAGCTCCACCGACACAGCTCCACCGATGCACCCACCACACAGCTCCACTGATGCAACCACCAAACAGCTCAACAGATGCACCCACCACACAGCTCCACAGAGGCACCCACCACACAGCTCCACTGATGCACTCACCACACAGCTCCACCGATGCACCCACCACACAGCTCCACCGACACAGCTCCACCGATGCACCCACCACACAGTTCCACTGATGCAACCACCACACAGCTCTACCGATGCACCCACCACACAGCTCCACCGACACAGCTCCACCGACGCACCCACCACACAGCTCCACTGATGCAACTACCACACAGCTCCACCGACACAGCTCCACCGATGCACCCACCACACAGCTCCACTGATGCACCCACCACACAGCTCCACCTATGCACCCACCATACAGCTCCACCAAGGCACCCCCCACACAGCTCCACCGATGCACCCACCACACAGCTCCACAGATGCACCCACCACACAGATCCACCGACACAGCTCCACCGATGCACCTACCACACAGCTCCACCGAGGCACCCACCAAACAGCTCAACAGATGCACCCACCACACAGCTCCACAGAGGCACCTACCACACAGCTCCACAGATGCACTCACCACACAGCTCCACCGAAGCACCCACCACACAGCTCCACCGATGCACCCACCACACAGCTCCACTGAGGCACCCACCACACAGCTCCACTGATGCACCCACTACACAGCTTCACCGATGCACCCACCACACCACACAGCTCCAGCGATGCACCCACCACACAGCTCCACCGACACAGCTCCACCAATTCACCCACCACAGAGCTCCACCGAGGCACCCACCAAAAAGCTCAACAGATGCACCCACCACACAGCTCCACCGAGGCACCCACCAAACAGCTCCATCGATGCACCCACCACACAGCTCCATCGATGCACCAACCACACAGCTCCACCGATGCATCCATCACACAGCTCCACAGATGCCCCCACCACACAGCTCCACCGATGCACCCACCACACAGCTCCACCGAGGCACCCACCACACAGCTCCACCGATGCACCCACCACCCAGCTCCACCGATGCACCCACCACGCAGCTCCACCGACACAGCTCCACCGATGCACCCACCACACACCTCCACTGATGCAACCACCACACAGCTCCACCGACACAGCTCCACCGATTCACCCACCACACAGCTCCACGGACACAGCTCCACCGATGCACCCACCACAGAGCTCCACCGATGCCCCCACCACACAGCTCCACTGATGCACCCACCACACAGCTCCAGCAAGACACCCACCAACACAGCTCCACTGAGGCACCTACCACACAGCTCCACCAATGCACCCACCACACAGCTCCACCTATGCACCCACCACACAGCTCCACCGAGGCACCCACCACACAGCTCAACAGATGCACCCACCACACAGCTCCACAGAGGCACCCACCACACAGCTCCACAGATGCACCCACCACACAGCTCCACCGAAGCACCCACCACACAGTTCCACTGATGCACCCACCACACAGCTCCAGCGATGCACCCACCACACAGCTCCACGAGGCACCCACCACACAGCTCCACCAATGCACCTACCACACAGCTCCACCGATGCACCCATCACACAGCTCCAGTAACGCAGCCACCACACAGCTCCACCGACACAGCTCCACCAATGCACCCACCACAGAGCTCCACCGATGCACCCACCAAACAGCTCCACCGATGCACCCACCACACAGCTCCACCGATGCACCCAACACACAGCTCCACCGAGGCACCCACCACACAGCTCCACAGATGCACCCACTACACAGCTCCTCAGATGCACCCACCACACACCTCCACAGATGCACCCACCACACAGCTCCACAGATGCACCCACCATACAACTCCACCTATGCACCCACCACACAGCTCCACAGATGCACCCACCACACAGCTCCACAGATGCACCCACCACCCAGCTCCACCGATGAACCCACCACACAGCTCCACTGATGCACCCATCACCCAGTCCCACCGATGCACCCACCACACAGCTCCACCGACACAGCTCCACCGATGCACCCACCACACAGCTCCACTGATGCAACCACCACACAGCTCCACCGACACAGCTCCACCGATGCACCCACCACACAGCTCCACTGATGCAACCACCACACAGCTCCACTGACACAGCTCCACCGAGGCACCTACCACACAGCTCCATCGATGCACCCACCACACAGCTCCACAGAGGCACCCACCACACAGCTCCACAGATGCACCCACCACACAGCTCCACCGAAGCACCCACCACACAGCTCTACCGATGCACCCACCACGCAGCTCCACCGAGGCACCCACCACACAGCTCCACCGATGCACCCACCACACAGCTTCACCGATGCACCCACCACACAGCTCCAGCAATGCAGCCACCGCACAGCTCCACCGACACAGCTCCACCATTGCACCCAACACACAGCTTCACCAAGGCACCCACCACACAGCTCCACCGATGCACCCACCACACAGCTCCACTGAGGCACCCACCATACAGCTCCACCGATGCACCCAACACACAGCTCCACTGATGCACCCACCACACAGCTCCACCGATGCACCCATGACACAGCTCCACAGATGCACCCACCACACAGCTCAACAGAGGCACCCACCACACAGCTCCACAGATGCACCCACCACATAGCTCCACTGAGGCACCCAACACACAGCTCCACCGATTCACCCACCACACAGCTCCACCGAGGCACTCACCACAGAGCTCCACCGAGGCACCCACCACACAGCTCCACCGAGGCACCCACCACCCAGCTCCACTGATGCACCCACCACACAGCTCCACCGACACAGGTCCACCGATCCTCCCACCACACAGCTCCAGCGATGCAGCCACCACACAGCCCCACTGACACAGCTCCACCAATGCACCCACCACAGAGCTCCACCGAGGCACCCACCACAAAGCTCCACTGATGCACCCACCACACAGCTCCACTGAGGCACCCACCATACAGCGCCACCGATGCACCCACCACACAGCTCACAGCTCCACTGATGCACCCACCACACAGCTCCACCGATGGACCCACCACACATCTCCACAGATGCACCCACCACACGGCTCCTCAGAGGCCCCCAACACACAGCTCCACCGATGCACCCACCACACATCTCCACCAAGGCACCCACTCCCATCTCCACAGATGCACCCATCACACAGCTCCACCAATGCACCCACCACACAGCTCCACTGATCCAACCACCACACAGCTCCACCGACACAGCTCCACCGATGCACCCACCACACACCTCCACTGATGCAACCACCACACAGCTCCACCGACACAGCTCCACCGATTCACCCACCACACAGCTCCACGGACACAGCTCCACCGATGCACCCACCACAGAGCTCCACCGATGCCCCCACCACACAGCTCCACTGATGCACCCACCACACAGCTCCGGCAAGACACCCACCAACACAGCTCCACTGAGGCACCTACCACACAGCTCCACCGATGCACCCACCACACAGCTCCACCTATGCATCCACCACACAGCTCCACCGAGGCACCCACCACACAGCTCAACAGATGCACCCACCACACAGCTCCACAGAGGCACCCACCACACAGCTCCACAGATGCACCCACCACACAGCTCCACTGAAGCACCCACCACACAGCTCCACTGATGCACCCACCACACAGCTCCCCCGATGCACCCACCACACAGCTCCACGAGGCACCCACCACACAGCTCCACCGATGCACCTACCACACAGCTCCACCGATGCACCCATCACACAGCTCCAGCAACGCAGCCACCACACAGCTCCACCGACACAGCTCCACCAATGCACCCACCACACAGCTCCACCGATGCACCCACCAAACAGCTCAACCGATGCACCCACCACACAGCTCCACCGATGCACCCACCACACAGCTCCACCGAGGCACCCACCACACAGCTCCACAGATGCACCCACTACACAGCTCCTCAGATGCACCCACCACACACCTCCACAGATGCACCCACCACACAGCTCCACAGATGCACCCACCATACAACTCCACCTATGCACCCACCACACAGCTCCACAGATGCACCCACCACACAGCTCCACAGATGCACCCACCACCCAGCTCCACCGATGAACCCACCACACAGCTCCACTGATGCACCCATCACCCAGTCCCACCGATGCACCCACCACACAGCTCCACCGACACAGCTCCACCGATGCACCCACCACACAGCTCCACTGATGCAACCACCACACAGCTCCACCGACACAGCTCCACCGATGCACCCACCACACAGCTCCACTGATGCAACCACCACACAGCTCCACTGACACAGCTCCACCGAGGCACCTACCACACAGCTCCACCGATGCACTCACCACACAGCTCCACAGAGGCACCCACCACACAGCTCCACAGATGCACCCACCACACAGCTCCACCGAAGCACCCACCACACAGCTCTACCGATGCACCCACCACGCAGCTCCACCAAGGCACCCACCACACAGCTCCACCGATGCACCCACCACACAGCTTCACCGATGCACCCACCACACAGCTCCAGCAATGCAGCCACCGCACAGCTCCACCGACACAGCTCCACCATTGCACCCAACACACAGCTTCACCGAGGCACCCACCACACAGCTCCACCGATGCACCCACCACACAGCTCCACTGAGGCAGCCACCATACAGCTCCACCGATGCACCCAACACACAGCTCCACTGATGCACCCACCACACAGCTCCACCGATGCACCCATGACACAGCTCCACAGATGCACCCACCACACAGCTCAACAGAGGCACCCACCACACAGCTCCACAGATGCACCCACCACATAGCTCCACTGAGGCACCCAACACACAGCTCCACCGATGCACCCACCACACAGCTCCACCAAGGCACTCACCACAGAGCTCCACCGAGGCACCCACCACACAGCTCCACCGAGGCACCCACCACCCAGCTCCACCGATGCACCCACCACACAGCTCCACCGACACAGGTCCACCAATCCTCCCACCACACAGCTCCAGCGATGCAGCCACCACACAGCCCCACTGACACAGCTCCACCAATGCACCCACCACAGATCTCCACCGAGGCACCCACCACAAAGCTCCACTGATGCACCCACCACACAGCTCCACTGAGGCACCCACCATACAGAGCCACCGATGCACCCACCACACAGCTCACAGCTCCACTGATGCACCCACCACACAGCTCCACCGATGGACCCACCACACAGCTCCACAGATGCACCCACCACATGGCTTCTCAGAGGCCCCCAACACCCAGCTCCACCGATGCACCCACCACACAGCTCCACCGAGGCACCCACCTCCCATCTCCACAGATGCACCCATCACACAGCTCCACCAATGCACCCACCACACAGCTCCACTGATCCAACCACCACACAGCTCCTCCGACACAGCTCCACTGATGTACCCACCACACAGCTCCACTGATGCAACCACCACACAGCTCCACTGACACAGCTCCACCGATGCACCCACCACAGAGCTCCACAGATGCCCCCACCACACAGCTCCACCAAGGCACCTAACACACAGCTCCACCGATGCACCCACTACACAGCTCCACCGAGGCACCCACCACACAGCTCCACCGATGCACCCACCACACAGGTCCACAGATGCACCCAGCTCCACTGATGCACCCACCACACAGCTCCACTGATGCCCCCACCACCCATCTCCACTGATGCACCCACCACACAGCTCCACCGACAGCTCCACCAACGCAACCACCACACAGCTCCACAGATACACCCACCACACAGCTCCACAGATGCACCCAGTTCAACTGATGCACCCATCACACAGCTCCACTGATGCACCCACCACCCAGCTCCACCGATGCACCCACCACACAGCTCCACCGACACAGCTCCACCGATGCACCCACCACACAGCTCCACTGATGCAACTACCACACAGTTCCACTGACACAGCTCCAACGATGCACCCACCACACAGCTCCACTGATGCAACCACCACACAGCTCCACTGACACAGCTCCAACGATGCACCCACCACAGAGCTCCACAGATGACCCCACCACACAGCTCCACTGAGGCACCCACCACACAGCTCCACCGAGGCACCCACCACACAGCTCCACCGATGCACCCACCACACAGGTCCACAGATGCACCCAGCTCCACTGATGCACCCACCACACAGCTCCACTGATGCCCCCACCACCCATCTCCACTGATGCACCCACCACACAGCTCCACCGACACAGCCCCACCGACGCAACCACCACACAGCTCCACAGATACACCCACCACACAGCTCCACAGATGCACCCAGTTCCACTGATGCACCCATCACACAGCTCTACTGATGCACCCACCACCCAGCTCCACCGATGCACCCACCACACAGCTCCACCGACACAGCTCCACCGATGCACCCACCACACAGCTCCACTGATGCAACTACCACACAGTTCCACCGACACAGCTCCACCGATGCACCCACCACACAGCTCCACTGATGCAACCACAACACAGCTCCACTGACACAGCTCCAACGATCATCCACCACAGAGCTCCACAGATGACCCCACCACACAGCTCCACTGATGAACCCAAGATACAGCTACACCGAGGCACCCACCACACAGCTCCACCGATGCAACCACCACACAGCTTCACCGATGCACCCACCACACAGCTCCACAGAGGCAACCACCACACAGCTCCACCGATGCACCCACCACACAGCTTCACCGATGCACCAACCAAACAGCTCCAGCGATGCAGCCACCACACAGCCCCACCGACACAGCTCCACCAATGCACCCACCACACATCTCCACTGAGGCACCACCCACACAGCTCCTTCGATGCACCCACCACACAGCTCCAGCGATGCACCCACCACACAGCTCCACCGAGGCACCCACCACACAGCTCCACCAAGGCACCCACGATCCAGCTCCACCGATGCACCTACCACACAGCTCCACCTACACAGCTCCACTGATGCACCCACCACACAGCTCCACCGAGGCACCCACCACACAGCTCCACCGAGGCACCTACCACACAGCTCCACTGATGCACCCACCACACAGCTCCACCTATGCACCCACCACACAGCTTCACCGAGGCACCCACCACACAGCTCAACAGATGCACCCACCACACAGCTCCACCGAGGCACCCACCGCACAGCTCCACAGATGCACCCACCACACAGCTTCACCGAAGCACCCACCACACAGCTCCACCGATGCTCCCACCACACAGCTCCACCGAGGCACCCACCACACAGCTCCGCCAATGCACCCACCACACAGCTCCACCGATTCACCCACCACACAGCTCCACAGACACAGCTCCACCAATGCACCCACCACACAGCTCCACCGATGCACCCACCACACCGCTCCACCGATGCACCCACCACACAGCTACACCAAGAAACCCACCACACAGCTACACAGATGCACCCACCACACAGCTACACAGATGCACCCACCACACAGATCCACAGATGCACCCACCACACAGCTCCACAGATGCACCCACCACCCAGCTCCACAGATGCACCCACCACACAGCTCCACAGATGCACCCACCACCCAGCTCCACTGATGCACCCACCACACAGCTCCACTGATGCACCCACCACCCACCTCCACCGATGCACCCACTACACAGCTCCACCGACACAGCTCCACCGATGCACCCACCACACAGTTCCACTGATGCAACCACCACACAGCTCCACCGACACAGCTCCACCGATGCACCCACCACACAGCTCCACCTATGCACCCACCATACAGCTCCACCAAGGCACCCCCCACACAGCTCCACCGATGCACCCACCACACAGCTCCACAGATGCACCCACCACACAGATCCACCGACACAGCTCCACCGATGCACCTACCAAACAGCTCAACAGATGCACCCACCACACAGCTCCACAGAGGCACCCACCACACAGCTCCACGGATGCACTCACCACACAGCTCCACCGAAGCACCCACCACACAGCTCCACCAATGCATCCACCACACAGCTCCACTGAGGCACCCACCACACAGCTCCACTGATGCACCCACTACACAGCTTCACCGATGCACCCACCACACAGCTTCACCGATGCACCCACCACACAGCTTCAGCGATGCACCCACCACACAGCTCCACCGACACAGCTCCACCAATTCACCCACCACACAGCTCCACCGAGGCACCCACCACACAGCTCCACCGATGCACCCACCACACAGCTCCACCGAGGCACCCACCAAACAGCTCCACTGATGCACCCACCACACAGCTCCATCGATGCACCCACCACACAGCTCCACCGATGCACCCACCACACAGCTCCACAGATGCCCCCACCACACAGCTCCACTGATGCACCCACCACACAGCTCCACCGAGGCACCCACCACCCAGCTCCACCGATGCATCCACCACGCAGCTCCACCGACACAGCTCCACTGATGCACCCACCACACAGCTCCACTGATGCAACCACCAAACAGCTCAACAGATGCACCACCACACAGCTCCACAGAGGCACCCACCACACAGTTCCACTGATGCACTCACCACACAGCTCCACCGATGCACCCACCACGCAGCTCCACCGACACAGCTCCACCGATGCACCCACCACACAGTTCCACTGATAAAACCACCACACAGCTCTACTGATGCACCCACCACACAGCTCCACCGACACAGCTCCACCGATGCACCCACCACACAGCTCCACTGATGCAACTACCACACAGCTCCACCGACACAGCTCCACCAATGCACCCACCACCCAGCTCCACAGATGCACCCACCACACAGCTCCACAGATGCACCCACCACCCAGCTCCACTGATGCACCCACCACACAGCTCCACTGATGCACCCACCACCCAGCTCCACAGATGCACCCACCACACAGCTCCACAGATGCACCCACCACCCAGCTCCACTGAGGCACCCACCACACAGCTCCACTGATGCACCCACCACCCACCTCCACCGATGCACCCACCACACAGCTCCACCGACACAGCTCCACCGATGCACCCACCACACAGTTCCACTGATGCAACCACCACACAGCTCCACCGACACAGCTCCACCGATGCACCCACCACACAGCTCCACCTATGCACCCACCATACAGCTCCACCAAGGCACCCCCCACACAGCTCCACCGATGCACCCACCACACAGCTCCATAGATGCACCCACAACACAGATCCACCAACACAGCTCCACCGATGCACTTACCAAACAGCTCAACAGATGAACCCACCACACAGCTCCACAGAGGCACCCACCACACACCTCCACAGATGCACTCACCACACAGCTCGACCGAAGCACCCACCACACAGCTCCACCAATGCACCCACCACACAGCTCCACTGAGGCACCCACCACACAGCTCCACTGATGCACCCACTACACAGCTTCACCGATGCACCCACCACACAGCCCCAGCGATGCACCCACCACACAGCTCCACCAACACAGCTCCACCAATTCACCCACCACACAGCTCCACCGAGGCACCCACCACACAGCTCCACCGATGCACCCACCACACAGCTCCACCGAGGCACCCACCAAACAGCTCCACTGATGCACCCACCACACAGCTCCATCGATGCACCCACCACACAGCTCCACCGATGCACCCACCACACAGCTCCACAGATGCCCCCACCACACAGCTCCACCGATGCACCAACCACACAGCTCCACCGAGGCACCCACCACACAGCTCCACCGAGGCGCCCACCACCCAGCTCCACCGATGCATCCACCACAAAGCTCCACCGACACAGCTCCACCGATGCACCCACCACACAGCTCCACTGATGCAACCACCAAACAGCTCAACAGATGCACCCACCACACAGCTCCACAGAGGCACCCACCACACAGCTCCACTGATGCACTCACCACACAGCTCCACCGATGCACCCACCACACAGCTCCACCGACACAGCTCCACCGATGCACCCACCACACAGTTCCACTGATGCAACCACCACACAGCTCTACCGATGCACCCACCACACAGCTCCACCGACACAGCTCCACCGATGCACCCACCACACAGCTCCACTGATGCAACTACCACACAGCTCCACCGACACAGCTCCACCGATGCACCCACCACACAGCTCCACCGATGCACCCACCACACAGCTCCACCGAGACACCCACCACACAGCTCCACCGAGGCACCCACCACCCAGCTCCACCGATGCATCCACCACGCAGCTCCACTGACACAGCTCCACTGATGCAACTACCACACAGCTCCACCGACACAGCTCCACCGATGCACCCACCACACAGCTCCACCGATGCACCCACCACACAGCTCCACCGATGCACCCACCACACAGCTCCACCGAGGCACCCACCACACAGCTCCACCGAGGCACCCACCACCCAGCTCCACCGATGCATCCACCATGCAGCTCCACCGACACAGCTCCACCGATGCACCCACCACACAGCTCCACTGATGCAACCACCAAACAGCTCAACAGATGCACCCGCCACACAGCTCCACAGAGGCACCCACCACACAGCTCCACTGATGCACTCACCACACAGCTCCACCGATGCACCCACCACACAGCTCCACCGACACAGCTCCACCGATGCACCCACCACACAGTTCCACTGATGCAACCACCACACAGCTCTACCGATGCACCCACCACACAGCTCCACCGACACAGCTCCACCAATGCACCCACCACACAGCTCCACTGATGCAACTACCACACAGCTCCACCGACACAGCTCCACCGATGCACCCACCACACAGCTCCACTGATGCACCCACCACACAGCTCCACCTATGCACCCACCATACAGCTCCACCAAGGCACGCCCCATACAGCTCCACCGATGCACCCACCACACAGCTCCACAGATGCACCCACCACACAGATCCACCGACACAGCTCCACCGATGCACCTACCACACAGCTCAACCGAGGCACCCACCAAACAGCTCAACAGATGCACCCACCACACAGCTCCACAGAGGCACCCACCACACAGCTCCACAGATGCACTCACCACACAGCTCCACCAAAGCACCCACCACACAGCTCCACCAATGCACCCACCACACAGCTCCACTGAGGCACCCACCACACAGCTCCACTGATGAACCCACTACACAGCTTCACCGATGCACCCACCACACAGCTCCAGCGATGCACCCACCACACAGCTCCACCGACACAGCTCCACCAATTCACCCACCACACAGCTCCACCGAGGCACCCACCAAACAGCTCAACAGATGCACCCACCACACAGCTCCACCGAGGCACCCACCAAACAGCTCCACCGATGCACCCACCACACAGCTCCATCGATGCACCAACCATACAGCTCCACCGATGCATCCACCACACAGCTCCACAGATGCCCCCACCACACAGCTCCACCGATGCACCGACCACACAGCTCCACCGAGGCACCCACCACACAGCTCCCCCGATGCACCCACCACCCAGCTCCACCGATGCACCCACCACGCAGCTCCACCGACACAGCTCCACCGATGCACCCACCACACACCTCCACTGATGCAACCACCACACAGCTCCACCAACACAGCTCCACCGATTCACCCACCACACAGCTCCACGGACACAGCTCCACTGATGCACCCACCACAGAGCTCCACCGATGCCCCCACCACACAGCTCCACCGATGCACCCACCACACAGCTCCAGCGAGACACCCACCAACACAGCTCCACTGAGGCACCTACCACACAGCTCCACCGATGCACCCACCACACAGCTCCACCTATGCACCCACCACACAGCTCCACCGAGGCACCCACCACACAGCTCAACAGATGCACCCACCACACAGCTCCACAGAGGCACCCACCACACAGCTCCACAGATGCACCCACCACACAGCTCCACCAAAGCACCCACCACACAGCTCCACCGATGCACCCACCACACAGCTCACAGCTCCACTGATGCACCCACCACACAGCTCCATCGATGGACCCACCGACACAGGTCCACCGATGCACCCACCACACAGCTCCAGCGATGCAGCCACCACACAGCCCCACTGACACAGCTCCACCAATGCACCCACCACAGAGCTCCACCGAGGCACCCACCACAAAGCTCCACTGATGCACCCACCACACAGCTCCACTGAGGCACCCACCATACAGCGCCACCGATGCACCCACCACACAGCTCACAGCTCCACTGATGCACCCACCACACAGCTCCACCGATGGACCCACCACACAGCTCCACAGATGCACCCACCACACGGCTCCTCAGAGGCCCCCAACACACAGCTCCACCGATGCACCCACCACACAGCTCCACCGAGGCACCCACCTCCCATCTCCACAGATGCACCCATCACACAGCTCCACCAATGCACCCACCACACAGCTCCACTGATCCAACCACCACACAGCTCCTCCGACACAGCTCCACTGATGTACCCACGACACAGCTCCACTGATGCAACCAGCACACAGCTCCACTGACACAGCTCCACCGATGCACCCACCACAGAGCTCCACAGATGCCCCCACCACACAGCTCCACCAAGGCACCTACCACACAGCTCCACCGATGCACCCACTACACAGCTCCACCTTTGCACCCACCACACAGCTCCACCTATGCACCCACCACACAGCTCCACTGAGGCACCCACCACACAGCTCGACCGAGGCACCCACCACACAGCTCCACTGATGCACCCACCACACAGGTCCACAGATGCACCCAGCTCCACTGATGCACCCACCACACAGCTCCACTGATGCCCCCACCACCCATCTCCACTGATGCACCCACCACACAGCTCCACCGACACAGCTCCACCGACGCAACCACCACATAGCTCCACAGATACACCCACCACACAGCTCCACAGATGCACCCAGTTCCACTGATGCACCCATCACACAGCTCCACTGATGCACCCACCACCCAGCTCCACCGACACAGCTCCACCGATGCACCCACCACACAGTTCCACTGATGCAACCACCACACAGCTCTACTGATGCACCCACCACACAGCTCCACCGACACAGCTCCACCGATGCACCCACCACACAGCTCCACTGATGCAACTACCACACAGCTCCACCGACACAGCTCCACCGATGCACCCACCACACAGCTCCACTGATGCACCCACCACACAGCTCCACCTATGCACCCACCATACAGCTCCACCAAGGCACCCCCCACACAGCTCCACCGATGCACCCACCACACAGCTCCACAGATGCACCCACCACACAGATCCACTGACACAGCTCCACCGATGCACCTACCACACAGCTCCACCGAGGCACCCACCAAACAGCTCAACAGATGCACCCACCACACAGCTCCACAGAGGCACCCACCACACAGCTCCACAGATGCACTCACCACACAGCTCCACCGAAGCACCCACCACACAGCTCCACCGACACAGCTCCACCGATTCACCCACCGCACAGCTCCACGGACACAGCTCCACCGATGCACCCACCACAGAGCTCCACCGATGCCCCCACCACACAGCTCCACCGATGCACCCACCACACAGCTCCACCGATGCACCCACCACACAGCTCCACCTATGCACCCACCACACAGCTCCACCGAGGCACCCACCACACAGCTCAACAGATGCACCCACCACACAGCTCCACAGAGGCACCCACCACACAGCTCCACAGATGCACCCACCACACAGCTCCACCGAAGCACCCACCACACAGCTCCACTGATGCACCCACCACACAGCTCCACCGATGCACCCACCACACAGCTCCACGAGGCACCCACCACACAGCTCCACCGATGCACCTACCACACAGCTCCACCGATGCACCCATCACACAGCTCCAGCGACGCAGCCACCACACAGCTCCACCGACACAGCTCCACCAATGCACCCCCCACACAGCTCCACCGATGCACCCACCAAACAGCTCCACCGATGCACCCACCACACAGCTCCACCGATGCACCCACCACACAGCTCCACTGAGGCACCCACCACACAGCTCCACAGGTGCACCCACTACACAGCTCCTCAGATGCACCCACCACACAGCTCCACAGATGCACCCACCACACAGCTCCACAGATGCACCCACCATACAGCTCCACCTATGCACCCACCACACAGCTCCACAGATGCACCCACCACACAGCTCCACAGATGCACCCACCACCCAGCTCCACCGATGAACCCACCACACAGCTCCACTGATGCACCCATCACCCAGTGCCACTGATGCACCCACCACACAGCTCCACCGACACAGCTCCACCGATGCACCCACCACACAGCTCCACTGATGCAACCACCACACAGCTCCACCGATGCACCCACCACACAGCTCCACTGATGCAACCACCACACAGCTCCACTGACACAGCTCCACCGATGCACCCACCACACAGCTCCACAGAGGCACCCACCACACAGCTCCACAGATGCACCCACCACACAGCTCCACCGAAGCACCCACCACACAGCTCCACCGATGCACCCACCACGCAGCTCCACCGAGGCACCCACCACACAGCTCCACTGATGCACCCACCACACAGCTTCACCGATGCACCCACCACAAAGCTCCAGCGATGCAGCCACCGCACAGCTCCACCGACACAGCTCCACCATTGCACCCACCACACAGCTTCACCGAGGCACCCACCACACAGCTCCACCGATGCACCCACCACACAGCTCCACTGAGGCACCCACCATACAGCTCCACCGATGCACCCAACACACAGCTCCACTGATGCACCCACCACACAGCTCCACCGATGCACCCACGACACAGCTCCACAGATGCACCCACCACACAGCTCAACAGAGGCACACACCACACAGCTCCACAGATGCACCCACCACATAGCTCCACCGAGGCACCCAACAAACAGCTCCACCGATGCACCCACCACACAGCTCCACCGAGGCACCCACCACAGAGCTCCACCGAGGCACCCACCACACAGCTCCACCGAGGCACCCACCACCCAGCTCCACTGATGCACCCACCACACAGCTCCACCGACACAGGTCCACCGATGCACCCACCACACAGCTCCAGCGATGCAGCCACCACACAGCCCCACCGACACAGCTCCACCAATGCACTCACCACAGAGCTCCACCGAGGCACCCACCACACAGCTCCACTGATGCACCCACCACACAGCTCCACTGAGGCACCCACCATACAGCGCCACCGATGCACCCACCACACAGCTCACAGCTCCACTGATGCACCCACCACACAGCTCCACCGATGGACCCACCACACAGCTCCACAGATGCACCCACCACATGGCTCCTCAGAGGCCCCCAACACACAGCTCCACCGATGCACCCATCACACAGCTCCACCGAAGCACCCACCTCCCATCTCCACAGATGCACCCATCACACAGCTCCACCAATGCACCCACCACACAGCTCCACTGATCCAACCACCACACAGCTCCTCCGACACAGCTCCACTGATGTACCCACCACACAGCTCCACTGATGCAACCACCACACAGCTCCACTGACACAGCTCCACCGATGCACCCACCACAGAGCTCCACAGATGCCCCCACCACACAGCTCCACCAAGGCACCTACCACACAGCTCCACCGATGCACCCACTACACAGCTCCACCTTTGCACCCACCACACAGCTCCACCTATGCACCCACCACACAGCTCCGCTGAGGCACCCACCACACAGCTCCACCGAGGCACCCACTACACAGCTCCACCGATGCACCCACCACACAGGTCCACAGATGCACCCAGCTCCACTGATGCACCCACCACACAGCTCCACTGATGCCCCCACCACCCAGCTCCACTGATGCACCCACCACACAGCTCCACCGGCACAGCTCCACCGACGCAACCACCACACAGCTCCACCGATGCACCCACCACACCGCTCCACCGATGCACCCACCACACAGCTCCACGAAAAAACCCACCACACAGCTACACAGATGCACCCACCACACAGCTACACAGATGCACCCACCACACAGATCCACAGATGCACCTACCACACAGCTCCACAGATGCACCCACCACACAGCTCCACCAATGCACCCACCACACAGCTCCACAGATTCACCCACCACACAGATCCACAGACACAGCTCCACCAATGCACTCACCACACAGCTCCACCCAGGCACCCACCACTCAGCTCCACAGATGCACCCACCACACAGCTCCACTGAGGCACCCACTATACAGCTCCACTGATGCACCCACCACACAGCTCACAGCTCCACCGATGCACCCACCACACAGCTCCACCGATGCACCCACCACACAGCTCCACAGATGCAGCCACCACACAGCTCCACAGATGCCCCCACCACACAGCTCCAACGATGCACCCACCACACAGCTCCACCGATGCATCCACCACACAGCTCCACCGAGGCACCCACCACACAGCTCCACCGAGGCACCCACCTCCCAGCTCCACCGATGCACCCACCACACAGCTCCACTGACACAGCTCCACCAATACACCAACCACACAGCTCCACTGATGCAACCAACACACAGCTCCACCGACACAGCTCCACCGATGCACCCACCACACAGCTCCACAGATGCCCCACCACACAGCTTCACTGATGCACCCACCACACAGCTCCACCGAGGCAACTACCACACACCTCCACCGATGCACCCACCACACAGCTCCATCTATGCACCCACCATGCAGTTCCACCTATGCACCCACCACACAGCTCCACAGAGGCACTGTTGGACCTGGGCCTCTTGGCAGGGTCATCCCTAAACTTTTTGCCTTCCTCCAATACTCTCTCTGACCTATTTTGTTTGGTTTAATGACTCTGGGCACTTTACCACTGCTGACCAGTGCTAAAGTGCATATGCTCTCCCTACTGAAAATTGTACATGTGATTGATGTCCATGATTGGTTCATTGGATTTACTGTTAGTCCCTAGTAAAGTGCACCAGGAGTGCCAGGGCTTGTAAATGCCAATACTGCTAGTGGGCCTGCAGCGCTGGTTGCGCCACCCACAGAAGCAGCCTTAAAATGTGTCTAGGGTCTGCCATTGCAGAACCTGCGTGCAGTCTGGTACTGTCATGCTGGCTGGGCAAGTGCACCCACTTGCCAGCCCCTAAACCTTCCCTTAACTTCATATTAGTCACCCCTATGGTAGGCCCTAGGGCAGGGTGCATTGTAAGTATAAGGTAGGACATGCCCTGATGTGTGTGGCATGTTCTAATAGTGAATTACTGCCAAATTCGTTTTTCACTATTGCAAGGCTACCTGCTCCCTTTAGGCCAGAATGGGCTGCTGGAATTATTACACTCTATAATCCCAGCAGGCTCAGGGAACATGGTAGAGAGTCATGTTTAGTATGCCTGAACTCAGAATAATAAAATACTTCTTTTAGTAAAGTGTATTTTAATATCCTGGGTTTGCAAATGCTACTTTTAGAAAGTTAGCATTTGCTTGTCTAACCATTTCAGCCCGCCTCTGCTCTTGTGTGTATCTGACTGTCTGAGTGTGTGAGTGACAGGGCTGGGAGTTGACAGGTTGTGAATAGCAGGATGACACCTTAGTGGGTGGTGGGAGTTTCCCCTGAATGATGCATCAGGCTGTGCTCTGCCTCCACAATGCTGGCTCCGCCCCCCTGGGGAGCGACTGATGACTCAGCCTGCACCTGGCCCAGGAAGGACCGAAGCTTGTCAACAAAGTGCTCAAGCTGCCCCTGTCTTCACAATGCCGGCTCCGCCCCCCTGGGGAGCGGCTGATGTGCCTGCCCTCACACTGAATGCAGAAGCAGAAGTACCCACCACAAGTGCTCAGGGACTGAGAACAGTTATGCAAAGGCCCCTCTGGCCTGCAAGAACAAAAGAAACTGGGTATAAAAGTAGGAGCCCTGCTCCTTGTAAATTAGATCCTGTTTGTGCTACAGAAGAAACTCTGCCCGAAGAGAAGGACCTGGAAGGACAAGGAGGAGTGCTGTCTCTGGCCTGTGTCTGGTGCCTTGCTGCAGAAGGAGAGGAAAAGAAGAGACTACAAGAGACTTTTGCTTTTATTGAACTTTGTGCCAAACTCTGCTGAAAGATCTCCAAGGGCTTGCTGCTGAACTTGCCCCCTGACCAGCGCCCCAGGACCAGTGGGCGCTACACCCTGAAGAAAGCGACTGTGTGTGCTGCTTATCGCTGCAGCGCTGACTGAGGAGTCTGGGAGCGCTGGGCATCCCTGCCACGCTCCCCGTAATCCAAGGCATCGATATCCCCCCAAGCACCGTGACCGGGGCCCAAAGCAACAGCAAGAGCAACGTGAAGCCCAGCCGCCACTGGCCCGAGCACCGTGACTGCCTCTGCACCGGGAGCCCCGAGAGCAACGTGAAGGAGGACCCGTCCGGTCCAAGCGCCCGAATTGACTGTGCCTCGCGCCGTCAATCCACCTGCAAAGACGGACAGCCGCCCTGTGATAACCCCCCTCTGGTCGGCATCCTGCCCGACAGCTCAGCTGTGAGCGCACAGCTGCAACCGGCACTTTGGCTGGGTACGTCCCGCACTTGGGGACCGTACTGCCACTTGCCGCCACCACACAGCCGCCGCCTCCAGGGTCGGAGCGAACGCCAAAGGAAGGACCCTGCCGCCACCAAGCACCGCCGCCCCGGGTGACCCGTGACCTGCCCGGCTGAGAGCCGCAGCGCGCATCGACCCCGGAGAAGCAAAGCGACGTGGGACAGCTCCCCTTGAAGCCGCCCGCTCCACAAGAATTTGAAAGGTACTGTGCTGTGTCCTCACGGTGCGAGCGACCTGCAACTCGAGCTCGCACCGCGCTATCTGCTCCCAACGCGAGCCGCCTCTGAAACCGAGGCTCGCACGGCTCCTGGTCCTCGAGGCCCACGCGGGAAGCGTGAGCTTTGGGTGGCCAGGCCCGATCTCCTCTCTGAAGCGAGCGGAGACAGCGGAACGCGCATTGAGGCGCTACAAGACACTGAACCTGGGCAGAAGGCCCAAAAGATTGCTTATTGCTAAGAAAGAACTGTGGCAACTTGAAACTAAGTAGACTGGAACCGCTATTGAAAGTTGGACAACTGTATTTACAAGCCTGCTTGAAATTTATATAAAGAATATATATTTTTACAAATACAGTTTGGTGTCATTGTGTGGTGGGTTGGTTGTGATGGTGTAATATTGCAAATGTTTAACCCTATGTGCCCCAGAGATTAGCCTGAGACTGCTTAAGCCACACTACCTAGAGGGTAAGCAGAGGTTGTCTTGAAGGTAACCCTCAGCCCTGACGAGGAAGAGAGAGTCCCTGCTTGTCGCCAGTGCTGCACTGCGCCAACTAGAGACTCCCCCTTCCTACAGGCACCCACCACACAGCTTCACCGAGGCACCCACCACACAGCTTCACCGATGCACCCACCACACAGCTCCACCGATGCACCCACCACCCAGCTCCACTGATGCACCCACCACACAGCTCCACTGATGCCCCCACCACCCAGCTCCACCGATGCACCCACCACACAGCTCCACTGATGCAACCACCACACAGCTCCACCAACACAGCTCCACCGATGCACCCACCACACAGCTCCACTGATGCAACCACCACACAGCTCCACCAACACAGCTCCACCGATGCACCCACCACACAGCTCCAATGATGCAACCACCACACAGCACCACAGATACACCCACCACACAGCTCCACAGATGCACCCATCATCCAGCTCCACTGATGCACCCACCACACAGCTCCACTGATGCACCCACCACCCAGCTCCACCGATGCACCCAGCACACAGCTCCACCGACAATGCTCCACCGATGCACCCACCACACAGCTCCACTGATGCAACCACCACACAGCTCCACCGACACAGCTTCACCGATGCACCCACCACACAGCTCCACTGATGCAACCACCACACAGCTCCACCGACACAGCTCCTCCGATGCACCCACCACAGAGCTCCACAGATGACCCCACCACACAGCTCCACCGATGTACCCAAGACACAGCTACACCGAGGCACCCACCACACAGCTCCACCGAGGCACCTACCACACAGCTCCACCGATGCACCTACCACACAGCTCCACCTATGCACCCACCACACAGCTCCACCGAGGCACCCACCACACAGCTCAACAGATGCACCCACCACACAGCTCCACAGAGGCACCCACCACACAGCTCCACAGATGCACCCAGCACACAGCTCCACTGAAGCACCCACCGACACAGCTCCACTGATGCACCCACCACACAGCTCCACTGATGCAATCACCACACAGCTCCACTGACACAGCTCCAACAATGCACCCACCACAGAGCTCCACAGATGCCCCCACCACACAGCTCCACCGAGGCACCTACCACACAGCTCCACCGATGCACCCACTACACAGCTCCACCTTTGCACCCACCACACAGCTCCACCTATGCACCCACCACACAGCTCCACTGAGGCACCCACCACACAGCTCCACCGAGGCACCCACCACACAGCTCCACCGATACACCCACCACACAGGTCCACAGATGCACCCAGCTCCACTGATGCACCCACCACACAGCTCCACTGATGCCCACACCACCCAGCTCCATCGATGCACCCACCACACAGCTCCACCGACACAGCTCCACCGACGCAACCACCACACAGCTCCACAGATACACCCTCCACACAGCTCCACAGATGCACCCAGTTCCACTGATGCACCCACCACACAGCTCCACTGATGCACCCACCACCCATGTCCACCGATGCACCCACCACACAGCTCCACCGACACAGCTCCACCGATGCACCCACCACACAGCTCCACTGATGCAACTACCACACAGCTCCACCGACACAGCTCCACCGATGCACCCACCACACAGCTCCACTGATGCAACCACCACACAGCTCCACAGACACAGCTCCACCGATGCACCCACCACAGAGCTCCACAGATGACCCCACCACACAGCTCCACTGATGCACCCAAGATACAGCTACACCGAGGCACCCACCACACAGCTCCACCGATGCACCCACCACACAGCTCCACCGATGCACCCACCACACAGCTCCACAGAGGCACCCACCACACAGCTCCACCGATGCACCCACCACACAGCTTCACCGATGCACCAACCAAACAGCTCCACAGATGCAGCCACCACACAGCCCCACCGACACAGCTCCACCAATGCACCCACCACACAGCTCCACGAGGCACCCACCACACAGATCCACCGATGCACCCACCACACAGATCCAGCGATGCACCCACCACACAGCTCCACCGAGGCACCCACCACACAGCTCCACCAAGGCACCCACCATCCAGCTCCACCGATGCACCTACCACCCAGCTCCACCTACACAGCTCCACTGATGCACCCACCACACAGCTCCACCGAGGCACCCACCACACACCTCCACCGAGGCACCTACCACACAGCTCCACCGATGCACCCACCACACAGCTCCACCTATGCACCCACCACACAGCTTCACCGAGGCACCCACCACACAGCTCAACAGATGCACCCACCACACAGCTCCACAGAGGCACCCACCGCACAGCTCCACAGATGCACCCACCACACAGCTCCACCGAAGCACCCACCACACAGCTCCACCGATGCTCCCACCACACAGCTCCACTGAGGCACCCACCACACAGCTCCGCCGTTGCACCCAGCACACAGCTCCACCGATGCACCCACCACACAGCTCCACCGACACAGCTCCACCAATGCACCCACCACACAGCTCCACCGATGCCCCCACCACACTGCTCCACCGATGCACCCACCACACAGTTCCACTGAGAAACCCACCACACAGCTCCACAGATGCACCCACCACACAGCTCCACAGATGCACCCACCACACAGCTCCACAGATGCACCTACCACACAGCTCCACAGATGCACCCACCATACAGCTCCACCGATGCACCCACCACACAGCTCCACAGATGCACCCACCACACAGATCCACAGACACAGCTCCACCAATGCACTCACCACACAGCTCTACCGAGGCACCCACCACACAGCTCCACCAATGCACCCACCACACAGCTCCACTGAGGCACCCACCATACTGCTCCACTAATGCACCCACCACACAGCTCACAGCTCCACCGATGCACCCACCACACAGCTCCACCGATGCACCCACCACACAGCTCCACTGATGCACCCACCACACAGCTCCACAGATGCCCCCACCACACAGCTCCACCGATGCACCCACCACACAGCTCCACCGATGCACCCACCACACAGCTCCACCGAGGCACCCACCACACAGCTCCACCGAGGCACCCACCTCCCAGCTCCACCGATGCACCCACCACACAGCTCCACTGACACAGCTCCACCGATGCACCCACCACACAGCTCCACTGATGCAACCACCACACAGCTCCACCGACACAGCTTCACCGATGCACCCACCACACAGCTCCACAGATGCCCCCACCACACAGCATCACTGATGCACCCACCACACAGCTCCACCGAGGCACCTACCACACAGCTCCACCGATGCACCCACCACACAGCTCCACCTATGCACCCACCACGCAGTTCCACCTATGCACCCACCACACAGCTCCACCAAGGCAACCACCACACAGTGTTAGACGGACCTGGAGGGTCGGTCGAGGACAAGGGGAGAGGTCTCCGGGGAGAGCCGTCTCCAGCGATCGTACAGACGA
The DNA here is from genome assembly GCF_964263255.1 of Lissotriton vulgaris. Classification (NCBI taxonomy): domain Eukaryota; kingdom Metazoa; phylum Chordata; class Amphibia; order Caudata; family Salamandridae; genus Lissotriton; species Lissotriton vulgaris. The sequence goes on along the minus strand of NC_141695.1, from coordinate 1,024,026,752 downwards.
GTAACTTCCCCCCCACAGATGTACACCACACAAAGGTAAGGTTTAACGTTCTTTATAAGCAATCTTTAAGTACGGTAGAATGGTACAAGGAGGTCAGGACTCAGGGGTCCCCTCGATTCTAGTCTCTTGGATGGGAAAGGGGGTAGCGGGACAGTCTTGTTACCAATCTGGTAGATGCGATGATAAGATGGGTAGCTCACAATCCTCGAGCTCGGCGTTCTAGGAGGACGGGCCGCGGCAGCGCCAGCAGGTCCCGAGATGATCGTAGGTAGCGACGGTCCGCGGCAGCGCCAGCAGGTCCCGATGAAGGTGGTAGTTACAACGGTCCGCGGCAGCGCCAGCAGGTCCCGACGAGGTTGAAGGATGCAGAAGGTTGCGGCAACGTCAGCAGGCAGGATGATAGTTCACAAGGCAGGGCTGCGGCAGCGCCAGAAGTCCGTCAAGGATGAGTTCTTCACGGTGTCTCTCGACTCCAGGATACAACTGCCCTCCTGCTCTGGAGCTGCCCCAGTTATAGGTCTGGCGCCCTTTGATGTCCGGACCCTCGCACTTGGAGGTCGGGAGGTCCGGGATGAGGGAGTCCAGACATCCAGCAGGGGGGTGGAGCCAGCGCCCGGGGAAGCCGGGGGCGATCGGCACCTGGCGGGGGAGAGCCATCGACACTTCTTTCTCCCATTGACCTGCCAAGTGGTCCGTTCACCTCCTGGGTGGATGGTGGTGCCGGGATGTCGGGGCCTGGCCAGGCCCAGGGTTAGGGTTGAGTTGAGGCCACGCGGCCTCATGGTGCAGTGTCCAAGATGGCGGCCGGGCCGGGCGATGGAGCTGACAGTGGCCCGGCCCAAGGATACAGAGATGTCCGGGGGCAGGAGTCCCGTAGGCGACGGGTTGCGGGTTGCTTCTGTGGGTAACACCTGGAGGGCCGGTGTCCGGGCCCTGTCATGCGGGGAGGGAGCGAGCCCTTCATGTGGCCTGTCCAACATGCGTCCCCCCCAGCTGAAGGCAGGGAGAGTCACCCATCCTCTTGGGGACTCTCCTCGCCGAGGCGGAAAAAGCGTGACAGGCCATCCGCGTTGGCGTGGTCCTGACCAGGTCGGTGCTCCACAGTGAAGTCCATCCCCTGCAGGGAGATGGACCAACGTAAAAGTTTGAGATTTTCCCCCCGCATCTGCATTAGCCATTGCAGGGGCCGATGATCTGTTTGCACCCGGAAGTGGGTACCGAAGAGGTAGGGCCGGAGCTTCTTGAGGGCCCACACTACTGCGAAGGCCTCCCTCTCGATGGTGCTCCAGCGCTGTTCTCGGGCCAGTAGGTGTCTGCTGATGAAGGCCACCGTTTGGTCAAGTCCCTCGGGGTTCAGCTGGGAGAGGACAGCCCGATGCCATGGTCGGAGGCATCAGTCTGTACGATGAATTCCCGGCTGTAGTCGGGGGCCTGGAGCACAGGGGCGGTGCACATGGCGGCCTTCAGTTTCTCGAAGGCCGCTTGACAGTCTGGAGTCCAGTTGACCTTTTTCGGGTGTTTCTTGGATGTGAGTTCTGTGAGGGGCCCCACAATGCTGCCATAGTCCTTCACAAACCGCCGGTAGTATCCGGTGAGCCCCAAGAAGGCTCGGACCTCGGTCTGCGTGACTGGAGGCTGCCAGGACTGGATGGCAGCGATCTTGAGCTGAAGAGGGGCCACCAGACCGCTTCCCACTTGGTGTCCGAGGTAGGTCACGGACCCCTGACCAATTTGGCACTTGCTGGCCTTGATTGTGAGGCCGGCCTGTTGGAGGGCCTGCAGGACCTCTCGGAGGTGGCGGAGGTGGTCCGACCAGTGGCGGCTGTACACAGCGATATCGTCCAGGTAGGCGGCGCTGAACTCTTCGAGACCCGCCAATACCTGGTTCACCAGTCGCTGAAAAGTAGCTGGAGCGTTCTTCATACCGAATGGCATGACTTTGAAATGGTAGTGACCATCGGGGATGGAGAAAGCGAATCGTTCTTGAGCCCGGGGGGTGAGGCCGATCTGCCAGTAGCCCGCTGTCAGGTCGAAGATGCTGAGGTAGCGGGCAGCCCCCATGAGGTCGATCAGTTCATCTGCTCGGGGGATAGGATGAGCGTCGGTTCTGGTGACAGCGTTTAGACCCCGATAGTCGACGCAGAATCGGAGCTCAGGAGTGGTGACTGGGGCAGCAGCTTTGGGGACCAGCACGACTGGGCTGGCCCAGGGGCTGTCCGAGGGCTCGATGACCCCGAGCGTGAGCATTTTTGACACTTCTTCTTGGATGCAGGCCCGTACCCGATCTGGTACGCGGTACGCCCGATGTCTGATAGGGGGACTGTCCCCAGTGTCCACGTCGTGCAGGCACCAGGGGGTGACCCCTGGGGTGAGGGAAAACAGGGTCGCAAATTGCAGCAGGAGGCCCCGACAGTCTTGGCGCTGTTCCGGGGTGAGGTCATCTGAGAGTCGGACCCCGTCCACTGAACCATCTTTCTCCCGGGGCCTTAGGAGGTCAGGGAGGGGCTCGGAGTCTTCTTCTGCTCCACTGTCTGTAGCCATCAGTAGGCTGAGCTCCGAGCGCACAAAGTGGGGTTTGAGTCTGTTGGCGTGGAGGACCCGGAGGGGGTTCCGGGGAGATTCCATATCGATGAGATAGGTGACGGGGCTCTCGCGCTCGACTACCTTGAAGGGCCCTGTCCACTTGTCCTGCAAGGCACACGGTTCGGTGGGGGACATCACCCATACTTGTTGGCCAGGTTCGAATTCGATGGAGGAGGCATTTTGATCGTACCATTTCTTCATGTCCTCCTGACTGGCCTCAAGATTCGCTTTTGCTATTTCTCTGAATCGTCTGGTCTGGTTGCGTAGGGTTAGGAGGTACTTGAAGACGTCTGGAGGGGTCTTCAGGGGGGCCATCTCCCAACCTTCTTTGACTAGGCTGAGGGGCCCTCGAACAGGGTGTCCGTACAAGAGTTCGAAAGGGCTGAAGCCGAGGGACTTCTGGGGGACTTCTCGGTAGGCGAAGAGGAGGCACGGGAGTAGCACATCCCACTGGCGACGGAGGGGCTCTTCCAACCCCCGATCATTCCCTTGAGTGTGCGGTTGAACCGCTCGACCAGTCCGTTTCCTTGAGGGTGATAGGGGGTCGTGAATTGGTAGGTGACCCCGCACTGTTGCCAGAGGGATTTCATATATTTTGAAATAAAGTTTGTGCCTCTGTCGCTGACGACTTCTCGGGGGAAGCCCACCCGGGAGAAGATTCCCATTAAGGCCTGGCCGACCACCGGGGCTGTTACAGTTCGCAGGGGAACAGCCTCGGGGTAGCGGGTGGCGTGGTCCACCAGTACCAGGATGAATCGATGTCCTTGTGCTGTTCGGGGGTCCAGGGGCCCCACAATGTCTATTCCCACCCTTTCGAACGGGGTGGTAACAACCGGGAATGGTTGCAGGGGTGCCTTGAGTTTGCGGCCGCTCTCCCGCTGGCCTGGCACGTGGGGCAGGACCGGCAGTGGTTGAGGACGTCATTTCTCATTCTTGTCCAGAAAAAGTGGGTCACCAGGCGGCTGTAGGTTTTGTCCTGTCCCAAGTGTCCAGCCAGGGGGACATCGTGGGCCAAATTCAACAGGAAGTCTCTAAAACGGAGGGGCACCACCAACACTCGACTGGCCCCTAACTCCGCGATTCTCTGTTCGCTATACAACAGGTCGTTGTCCCAATAGATCCAATGGGCTCCGGCGGTATCTCCCGCGCTCTGGGCGAGGCCTTGCTGTCATAGTCCGTCGAGGGAGGGACAGGTCTTCTGCTCTTGACGGAATTGTTCCTGGGTGGGTCCCCCTTCTTGACGCCACTGAGCCAGGTCGGAAGGTCCTGGAGCTGGGCGAGCCTTTCTGGGGTTTGTTCTGGGGGGTCGGTATGGTCGGTGTCCTCCACTGGAGCGATCGGGGAGGAGGTGCTGGCCATTCGGGTTCTTCAGGTCGGGGGATGGCACGGGCGGCCATGGACCGGGTGGTTACGCACGCCCAGTCCGGGAGGCCCAACATCCCCAGGTGCTCTCTTCTTTCCACGGCGGCCCACGGGGAACTCTCGAGATCATTCCCCAGGAGACAGTCCACGGGGGCATCATCGCAGACCGTCACCTTCAACATGCCGGAGACTCCTCCCCATTCGAAGGGGATGCAGGCCATCCGACACAGACTCTCAGAATTGTCGGCTGAACGGACGGGGCAGAGAATGTTCGGCAGGATCTGTTCTGGGGTCACCAGGTGACAGCGGACGGCCGTCACACTGGCCCCCGTGTCACGTAGGGCTTCAGCCCTGCTCCCATTAATGTTCACCCACTGACTGTATTTTCTGGTGTTGGCGGGTAGGGGAGCCCGCGGGATCATGTCTCTTCCCCCTAGGCACGCTAGAACCATGGCGGCCGGTTCCCACTCTTGTTGTTCTTGTTCGTATTCTTCCTGTTCTTCGGAGATTTGCTCTTCTCCCAGGGCGACGGCAGCTACCTGGCGGGACCCCGGGGTCTGGTTCTTTGGGCAATTCGGATCATTGGCGTAGTGGCCGACTCGCTGGCATCAGTGACAAGTGACATTGGCTCGGAACCCCGGGCGCATCGGGGGGTTGCCCCGGCTGGCCGGGGCGGGGTGCTGGTAGCGGGAGCGGCCGGGACGGTGTCTCTCCCCCGTCCCTGGCCTCCTCCTCCTCCTCAGGGACGGTGCTGACCTTGGTTGTTCCTGTTCTGTTCGTTCGGCCCACTCTGGCCTACTCGGGTGCTCTCCCATCGGTCAGCCTCGGCGGCGAGCTGCCGTGGATCAGTCAATTTACTGTCGAGGAGGTGCTGCCTGAGCTCGACGAAGCAATTGTTAGAGAGGTGCTCCCACACAATGAGGTTAAAAAGTTGCTCGTAGGTCGTTACGTGGCTCCCCTTGATCCAACCCTCGAAGGCTCGGCTGAAATAGTTCACATATTCCACCCACGTTGTACCCGGGATTCGGGTGCAGTCTCGGAACCTCTGGCGGTACATTTCGGGTGTAAGCCCATATCGAGTGAGGAGGGCAGCCTTCATGTGGTCATAGGACGTCATTAGATGGTCTGGGAGCTGCAACAGGGCATCGCGGCCTTCATTGACGAACCTCCCCCATAGACCGGCTCCCCAGTCACTTCGATCGATCCGGTGGGAGGTCATGGCGATCTCGTAGGCCTTGAACCACTGTTGTATGTCGTCGTTTCGGAAATACTCTCGGACGACATCCTTGGGGATGTGGACCTTTGGTTCTGTAGCTCCTGGAGTGCGCGGTTGCTCGGGCACCCCCAGGTCTTTGTTTTGCTTCCGTAGGTCTAACTCTGCCAGTTTGCGCTCGTGTTCATACGCTAGTCTCTTTTCTTCGAGTTCTCTTTGTCTCTGTTTTTCTTCCCGCTCTTCTCGGAGCCGTAGATATTCTAAGTTCAGTTTTTGTTCGGCTAGTTTTAGTTCACCGTCCATCTTGAGCCGTGCCATTTCTAATTCATGTAGTCTGCTTCTTTCTCTCTCTTGGATCTCTTCCTGCGAGAGACCCGTTCTTCGCTCTTCGGGAGCAGTGGTGTTCCTCTCTGGTGCTGCAATGTTTTGGTCCGGGGGTCTGACGGCCCCGGTTTCTGCCCAAGACTCAATGGCGTGCTTGAAATCGTCTTTAGTGCTCAGCCCGGTGGTAGCAATGCCTAGTTCGATGCAAAATTGTTTCAACGGTTCAACAATGTACCGTTTTTTAGCTCACTGCACCATCCCAGTTTCAGAACCTGGCTGTATGCAAATTAGTCTGTTCCTGTCCCAGTGCATGATGGGAACAGGGCAAACCAAACTACAAAAGCCAATTCTTACACTGGGAAGGAAACAAGCTCCCGGGGACCGGTTTCTGGCATTACAGCCGTCTTCGGCCCGGTTTGCTTGAATCCTGATGGTGCAATGAGCAAGGGTCTCACATCTGAGAATACCCTTCCACGCTTAGGGTGGACAAAAATATTTACAACAAGGGGTGGTGAGGGACAGAGTCTCTGAATTAAGCAGAAAGCTCTCACCCAGTCAAGAGATCAGGGCTAGATCCAACACCGTTTTTTAGCTCACTGCACCATCCCAGTTTCAGAACCTGGCTGTATGCAAATTAGTCTGTTCCTGTCCCAGTGCATGATGGGAACAGGGCAAACCAAACTACAAAAGCCAATTCTTACACTGGGAAGGAAACAAGCTCCCGGGGACCGGTTTCTGGCATTACAGCCGTCTTCGGCCCGGTTTGCTTGAATCCTGATGGTGCAATGAGCAAGGGTCTCACATCTGAGAATACCCTTCCACGCTTAGGGTGGACAAAAATATTTACAACAAGGGGTGGTGAGGGACAGAGTCTCTGAATTAAGCAGAAAGCTCTCACCCAGTCAAGAGATCAGGGCTAGATCCAACACCGTTTTTTAGCTCACTGCACCATCCCAGTTTCAGAACCTGGCTGTATGCAAATTAGTCTGTTCCTGTCCCAGTGCATGATGGGAACAGGGCAAACCAAACTACAAAAGCCAATTCTTACACTGGGAAGGAAACAAGCTCCCGGGGACCGGTTTCTGGCATTACAGCCGTCTTCGGCCCGGTTTGCTTGAATCCTGATGGTGCAATGAGCAAGGGTCTCACATCTGAGAATACCCTTCCACGCTTAGGGTGGACAAAAATATTTACAACAAGGGGTGGTGAGGGACAGAGTCTCTGAATTAAGCAGAAAGCTCTCACCCAGTCAAGAGATCAGGGCTAGATCCAACACCGTTTTTTAGCTCACTGCACCATCCCAGTTTCAGAACCTGGCTGTATGCAAATTAGTCTGTTCCTGTCCCAGTGCATGATGGGAACAGGGCAAACCAAACTACAAAAGCCAATTCTTACACTGGGAAGGAAACAAGCTCCCGGGGACCGGTTTCTGGCATTACAGCCGTCTTCGGCCCGGTTTGCTTGAATGCTGATGGTGCAATGAGCAAGGGTCTCACATCTGAGAATACCCTTCCACGCTTAGGGTGGACAAAAATATTTACAACAAGGGGTGGTGAGGGACAGAGTCTCTGAATTAAGCAGAAAGCTCTCACCCAGTCAAGAGATCAGGGCTAGATCCAACACCGTTTTTTAGCTCACTGCACCATCCCAGTTTCAGAACCTGGCTGTATGCAAATTAGTCTGTTCCTGTCCCAGTGCATGATGGGAACAGGGCAAACCAAACTACAAAAGCCAATTCTTACACTGGGAAGGAAACAAGCTCCCGGGGACCGGTTTCTGGCATTACAGCCGTCTTCGGCCCGGTTTGCTTGAATCCTGATGGTGCAATGAGCAAGGGTCTCACATCTGAGAATACCCTTCCACGCTTAGGGTGGACAAAAATATTTACAACAAGGGGTGGTGAGGGACAGAGTCTCTGAATTAAGCAGAAAGCTCTCACCCAGTCAAGAGATCAGGGCTAGATCCAACACCGTTTTTTAGCTCACTGCACCATCCCAGTTTCAGAACCTGGCTGTATGCAAATTAGTCTGTTCCTGTCCCAGTGCATGATGGGAACAGGGCAAACCAAACTACAAAAGCCAATTCTTACACTGGGAAGGAAACAAGCTCCCGGGGACCGGTTTCTGGCATTACAGCCGTCTTCGGCCCGGTTTGCTTGAATCCTGATGGTGCAATGAGCAAGGGTCTCACATCTGAGAATACCCTTCCACGCTTAGGGTGGACAAAAATATTTACAACAAGGGGTGGTGAGGGACAGAGTCTCTGAATTAAGCAGAAAGCTCTCACCCAGTCAAGAGATCAGGGCTAGATCCAACACCGTTTTTTAGCTCACTGCACCATCCCAGTTTCAGAACCTGGCTGTATGCAAATTAGTCTGTTCCTGTCCCAGTGCATGATGGGAACAGGGCAAACCAAACTACAAAAGCCAATTCTTACACTGGGAAGGAAACAAGCTCCCGGGGACCGGTTTCTGGCATTACAGCCGTCTTCGGCCCGGTTTGCTTGAATCCTGATGGTGCAATGAGCAAGGGTCTCACATCTGAGAATACCCTTCCACGCTTAGGGTGGACAAAAATATTTACAACAAGGGGTGGTGAGGGACAGAGTCTCTGAATTAAGCAGAAAGCTCTCACCCAGTCAAGAGATCAGGGCTAGATCCAACACCGTTTTTTAGCTCACTGCACCATCCCAGTTTCAGAACCTGGCTGTATGCAAATTAGTCTGTTCCTGTCCCAGTGCATGATGGGAACAGGGCAAACCAAACTACAAAAGCCAATTCTTACACTGGGAAGGAAACAAGCTCCCGGGGACCGGTTTCTGGCATTACAGCCGTCTTCGGCCCGGTTTGCTTGAATCCTGATGGTGCAATGAGCAAGGGTCTCACATCTGAGAATACCCTTCCACGCTTAGGGTGGACAAAAATATTTACAACAAGGGGTGGTGAGGGACAGAGTCTCTGAATTAAGCAGAAAGCTCTCACCCAGTCAAGAGATCAGGGCTAGATCCAACACCGTTTTTTAGCTCACTGCACCATCCCAGTTTCAGAACCTGGCTGTATGCAAATTAGTCTGTTCCTGTCCCAGTGCATGATGGGAACAGGGCAAACCAAACTACAAAAGCCAATTCTTACACTGGGAAGGAAACAAGCTCCCGGGGACCGGTTTCTGGCATTACAGCCGTCTTCGGCCCGGTTTGCTTGAATCCTGATGGTGCAATGAGCAAGGGTCTCACATCTGAGAATACCCTTCCACGCTTAGGGTGGACAAAAATATTTACAACAAGGGGTGGTGAGGGACAGAGTCTCTGAATTAAGCAGAAAGCTCTCACCCAGTCAAGAGATCAGGGCTAGATCCAACACCGTTTTTTAGCTCACTGCACCATCCCAGTTTCAGAACCTGGCTGTATGCAAATTAGTCTGTTCCTGTCCCAGTGCATGATGGGAACAGGGCAAACCAAACTACAAAAGCCAATTCTTACACTGGGAAGGAAACAAGCTCCCGGGGACCGGTTTCTGGCATTACAGCCGTCTTCGGCCCGGTTTGCTTGAATCCTGATGGTGCAATGAGCAAGGGTCTCACATCTGAGAATACCCTTCCACGCTTAGGGTGGACAAAAATATTTACAACAAGGGGTGGTGAGGGACAGAGTCTCTGAATTAAGCAGAAAGCTCTCACCCAGTCAAGAGATCAGGGCTAGATCCAACACCGTTTTTTAGGGACAGACTGATTTGCATATAGCCAGGTTCTGAGCTGGGATGGGGCAGTGAGATAAATAACGGTGATGGATCAAGCCCTGATCTTTGGACTGGGTAAGAGTGGTCTGTTTAACTCAGACACTCTGTTCATCACCACCCCCTTTTTGTAAATCGTTTTTGGCCACTATAGGTGTGGCAGGGTATACTCAGACATGAGTCCCTTTCTCACTGCTCCATCAGGATTCAAGCGAGCCGGGCCGAAGAAGGCTGAAATGCCAGAAACCGGTCCCCGGTAGCTTGTCTCCTTTCTGGTGAAGAATTGGCTTGGTAGTTTAGTCTGCCCTGTTCCCATGATGCACTGGGCCAGGGACAGACTGATTTGCATATAGCCAGGTTCTGAGCTGGGATGGGGCAGTGAGATAAATAACGGTGATGGATCAAGCCCTGATCTTTGGACTGGGTAAGAGTGGTCTGTTTAACGCAGACACTCTGTTCATCACCACCCCCTTTTTGTAAATCGTAAGAGGCAATTCCAGCGCTCCCAGCGCTAGAGGACAGCCCAAAGTCCAGCAAAAGTCCTCCAGGGGGGCAGGGGGGGGCAGGGCTTGGCCCAGAGCCAGCACACTGGGTCTCCAGGCAGGGAGACACCCCAAGTGGCGGTCCTCTGGCCCAGCAGCAGCAGCAACAGCCCCCTCAGGATCCTAGAAGAGAACAACTTCTGTGGGGACACAGCCCCATTTTTATACAGTACATTCCTTTGTCTGAAGGTGCAGGGTGGGGAGAAACCAGTTTCAGCTGGTTCTTGAGTACCCTTGATGGCCCAACCACCCCTTTCTTTCACTGGCAGGGCTAGGGTCGTTAGACACACCACAGGGGGGCGGAGCCAGCATTGTGTGGGGAAAACCCAGCCCATCCAGGACACAGGTACACTCCTCCCACACATCACTCATGCTAATCTCCCACTCACCACCGGGCAGACCCATCCAGACTTCCTGGAGCCTGGCATGCCAGCCAGCTCCAGCCAATCACACGCCAGCACCCTCACAGCACACGTACAGCCATGTCTAGAAATGGCGCTTCCCTACTAGACACATACATGCTGCACACACCATCTCGCAGCATTCACTCTCACGAGTTCACACATACCAGACTCAAGCCTGTACACCCCACGCATCAGGAACTACCAGGGACACATAAATTCCCCATGCATTCTTATGGGCGGGCAGGCCTAGCTCAGCACATGCACTCAGAGTGCGCACGCACTTTCCACTGGGACACAGTGAAAGTGCGCAGAATCCCTAAAATCATCATTGCCAGGTCACCATTTCACGCAAAAAGTCTAGGGGTGAACCTGCCCTAAGGGCCAAAGTCCAACACAACCCCCTTCCAGCCAAAACGCAGGGTAGAACAATCACCACCGTGATGGACTTCCCTGCTTGGGGCGATAGAACACGGACGCGGGCCCGCAACTGCAGGGACACCCTCCTGTTCTATGCCACGGTGAACCCATGGGATTCCTTCTCAACACACTGTCTGGACCAACTGGGCTACCCCACTAGTACTCCCAAGCTGTCCGCGGCCAGGACCAGGCCCTGGGCCACCCAGGTGCCACCGGTCCTTGCCTATTCACAGAGTGGGGGGTAGTAACCCCTGGTACGTGGTAGCCATTCTCCACTCTTCCTGTCTGCAAGACAGGACTAGACTGCCACTGGTTCACCAGCCTTTGGTCTACAACCTCAGGCGGACCAGGAGTCTCAGGGAAGGCTCTCCTCCCCCTACCTCTTCTTCTAGGGTTCCTCCTCCTCCTTCGAGGGGTACCCTTACAACGCCACTCCAACCCAGGGTTTAACCCCTCAGGTTGCACCGGGGTCAGAAGTGGGCTTTCCCACCCTCTGCACCCCCTTCCAGAGGTCTGCCCTCTCCCAACTGGAGAAGTTCCTCTGGAAGAAGAACCGGTCAGGACACTGGTTACAGTCGTCCTACCCTTCAGGTCAGGCTGATCCTGAACCTGGCCATCCACCCGCCGGTCTAAAACCTTTGGTGGAACAATTGCCTGGCACTCCAGGACTTCTGGGGATGCACACACAAACCCCCTGAGGCTAACAAATGACACATCTGTTGTGTGACTGTCTGTCTGGCGCAGATCTCCCGCCTCCTGTCCACCTGACAGTGCGCAAAGATCCCCCAGACCAGAAGTGGCGCCACCCGGGTCCCCCCAAGAAGATCTAGCCCAACTGGCTAGTCTCTGGTCCACTGGTGCATCCACTGGGAAACTCATCCCCCAATCACTCCTCACTTCGGACTTCTGTGCACTCCCTCCTGGAGTAGCACTGCCGGACACTGGAACCACTGGAGCTCTAGTTACAGATGCTCCAGGTTCCCTAGCCACTAGGAGATCCTCCTCAAGTGTACTAACAGGACAGCTTAGGTCCCTAACCTGGTGTTCCCTCAAGAAACCACCCAGTTTCTGAGACAGGGCTTCGGGCCTCTGGGGGCTCTCAGCCACCCACTGACTCCTGCTCCACTGAGCCAGGTAGTCAGCCCCTCCACCCTTCTCCCTATACTGGGACCTAGCTGGGCTACACTGAGCCTCTTCCACCACGCTGGGCTGGAAGATCCCTGAACCACTACTGTTGGACTCACTCTCCAATGACTCTACAGAACCTTTGGCCCTCTCCCAGCGGTCTGCTTCCTCTATAAATAGTCTTAGATCAGAAAATTCACCCGCCAACAGGTGTTGGCGCAACTCAGGACAACAACTACTGAGCATCTGCTCTCTGACAAGCAGCCTGAATAGTTCATCATAGTCCTCTTCCTTGATACTCATCAGCCACTCAGCCAGTGCCTCATCACATACATCTGAAAAATCTGCCCAAGACTGGTGAGGCAGTCTCCTACTGCCCCTGAATTTCAACCTATACTCCTCCTCTTGGGAACAAGGTGTCTTACGTTGGGGACGTGGACTGGGACTTCCTGCACTGAAGTCTAGATAGCTGCCACCACTGGACTCAACCCTCCCTGGGGGATCCAGAAAATTATGACTGCGGTCAGGGGATAACCTACACTCTAGGGCTATCTTCTCCCTGGTCAAGGCCCTCTCAGCCTCTGCAGTCCGCTCATTCACACCCAGCTGCACCATCTCTCTGGCATACTCTAACCTGAGCTTCTCCATGGCCAGCTGGTGCTCCCTCTCTTCTCTCCTATCCACCCACTCCTCTGGGGACAGGGAAAGGGATGAGGCGCTGCCTCCTACGCTGGACCCAGCAAGGGACTCCCTATCTATGGGGTCTCTACTCTCTACTGGCGTCCAGGTGCTGTCTTCTTCTTCCTCCTCTTCTGAATCTTCAGGGCTCCCCACAGACCCACCACCCTCCTGGTGTGAATCCCGGGCCCTTTCCTCACTGCGCGCAAGATCCCACTGACCCTTTTGCCATAGGATCAGGCTGCTCCTAAGTTCAGACTGAGTATCTGACTCATCCACTCCTATGCCTCTCTCTCCACAGAACCTTACCAGATCACACATACTGTACCCAAACAGATCACAGAAATCAAAAACTGGTTCCATTTTGGCGGACGTTCTGGTGAAAAGATTACACAGGGAACCTAGGGGCCTGAGCTAACACAGGAGTACACAATTCACAAAGGTTCAGCAAGCTCTCTCTCCCAGAGAACTCACACTCACTTGCCTAGTGCCACACACCATTCATTCACACACAACCCCCCCCCTCGGACTGGTAAGGCAGTTTCTACCACCCCTGATTCCTCAACCTGACCACATGTGACACAGGTACCAAACTCTGGGCGCGGGGCAGGGGAATAACTGTACTGGACACAATTGCACAATGATACCTTCAGGAGGAGAAAGTAATGGAACTTCAAAAACAATAATATCCCCTAAAATGTGGTCATCTAAAATGCAGAGTTTTGTAATGTGGCCTGTCGCCACTGTGGTACAACGCAAACACAAATTCTCATCCCGCCGCTGCCGCCAATGTTAGAAATGGGACCCTGGCCGGCCAAGACTCGCGTCAAGGCCAGTCAGGGATCACCATTCCCAAGGTCAGGGCAAGGGAGTTACACGCCAAGATAACCCCTACTCGCCCTCTAGGCAACGTGGCGCGAGCAGCAAGGCTGAACTTGGAGGCGATATGAGTTAAGTATTTGCGCACGCACCCCAGCAACAACACCCAAGGCCCACTACAAAGGAAACTCCACACAAGGTTATATAGAAAAATAGCCTTTGTATTACAATAAACACATTAGATAAAAGCACACACTTTACAATGTGCCAGAGGCACGGGCAGAATTTACAGGGGATATTTACAAGACAGGGCCACCTGGACCACTGTCAGGAATCAGCACTTTTAGAAGTAACACTTTTTAGAAATAGCACTTGGAATGTAAAATCTTTAGCACAAAATAGCACACAATATAAAAATAGAGCACACAACCAGTAATTACTGGTGTTAGAATTGGGGGTCTCTGGTTGGCGCAAGTATGCACTTGTGACAAGCAGGGACCCTCTCCTCTAAGTCAGGGCGAAGGATGACCCCTTTAGAATGACCCTTACTCACCCTCTAGGTGCGTGGCGTGAGCAGCCAAGGCTATTCTTCAGGCGTTAGCTAGTTAAGCATTTGTAATCACACACACAGTAAAATACACCAATCCCCCCACAAATGGACACCAGGCTGTGAGTATATAAAAATACGCTTCTTTATGTAAAAATATATATCTCTATGCAGTTCAGACTTAGTACAAGACCAAATAACGTTTTGTATAGCACCACAGATTGTAAATAGGCAAGCTTCTCTTTCAATTGTTCCA